>NW_025728987.1:0-184322 GCF_021461385.2 Schistocerca piceifrons | reverse complement strand
AAGACACATTCAATAACACAATATTCAATTTTTACTGCAATAATGAGGGGGGCTGAGGCGAAATGTTAGTCAGAAGGCATAAGCGTTAGGAAAGTAGTGCAACGGGGCCATCATGACATACGAAAGTATGCGTCACTTCTGTACCCGAATGGGGATCCCGACATAACGTGATCACCGACCATAACAGCGACCCTAATCTAAAAGACTGTGTCAACTTATTCCCAACTAACCCTGTGTCTTTACTTGTCATGCTTATTTGCCGAATTCGGCGTTTATACCTGTCTGACGGTGATAGGATCCAGTACGACACTAACTTTCAATGTCATAGATGCATCCAATGTTGCTTGAAGGGTAAAGCTGTGTAATAAAGGCAGGAAACAAAGACATGAATTCAGGGCTCCCAATCATCGACTACATCTCTTCTCTTCGCTAGGAACGGCTTCATTCGACTCATTCAATAACACAATATTCAATTTTTACTGCCAATAATGAGGGGGGCTGAGCGGAAATGTTAGTCAGAAGGCTAAAGCGTTAGGAAAGTAGTGCAACGGGGCCATCATGACATACGAATGTATGTGTCACTTCTGTACCCGAATAGGGAGCTCCACATAACGTGATCAACGACCATAACAGCGACCCTAATCTAAAAGACTGTGTCAACTTATTCCACCCAACCCTGTGTCTTCACTTCTCATGCTTATTTGCCGAATTCGGCGTTTACACCTGTCTGACGGTGGATAGGGTCCAGGTACGACACAAACTTTCAATATTATAGATGCATCCAATGTTGCTTTATGGGTAAAACTGTGTAATGAAGGCAGGAAACAAAGACATGAATTCAGGGCTCCCATTCATCGACTACATCTCTTCTCGTCCCTAGGAATGGCTCCATAAGACACATTCAATAACACAATATCAATTTTTACTGCCAATAATGAGGGGGGCTGAGGCGGAAATGTTAGTCAGAAGGCAAAAGCGTTGGGAAAGTAGTGCAACGGGGGCCATCATGACATACGAAAGTATGTTGTCACTTCTGTACCCGAATGGGGATCCCCACATAACGTGGTCACCGACCATAACAGCGACCCTAATCTAAAAGACTGCGTCAAATTATTCCACCCAACCCTGTGTCTTTACTTGTCATGCTTATTTGCCGAATTCGCCATTTATACCTGTCTGACGGTGATAGGATCCAGGTACGACACTAACTTTCAATGTCATAGATGCATCCAATGTTGTTTGAAGGGTAAAGCTGTGTAATGAAGGCAGGAAACAAAGACATGAATTCAGGACTCCCAATCATCGACTACATCTCTTCTCTTCCCTAGGAACGTCTTCATGCGACTCATTCAGTAACACAATATTCAATTATTACTGCGAATAATGAGGGGGGCTGAGGCGAAATGTTAGTCAGAAGGCATAAGCGTTAGGAAAGTAGTGCAACGGGGCCATCATGACATACGAAAGTATGTGTCACTTCTGTACCCGAATAGGGATCCCCACATAACGTGATCACCGACCATAACAGCGACCCTAATCTAAAAGACTGTGTCAACTTATTCCCACCCAACCCTGTGTCTTTACTTGTCATGCTTATTTGCCGAATTCGGCCTTTATACGTGTCTGACGGTGATAGGATCCAGGTACGACACAAACTTACAAAGTCATAGATGCATCCAATGTTGCTTCAAGGGTAAAGCTGTGTAATGAAGGCAGGAAACAAAGACATGAATTCATGGCTCCCAAACAGCATCTACATCTCTTCTCTTTCCTAGGAACGGCTTCATACGACTCATTCAATAACACAATATTCAATTTTTACTGTCAATAATGAGGGGGGCCGAGGCGGAAATGTTAGTCAGAAGGCTAAAGCGATAGGAAAGTAGTGCAACGGGGCCCTCATGGCATACGAAAGTATGTGTCACTTCTGTACCCGAATGGGGATCCCCACATAACGTGGTCACCGACCATAACAGCGACCCTAATCTAAAAGACTGCGTCAAATTATTCCCACCCAACCCTGTGTCTTTACTTGTCATGCTAATTTGCCGAATTCGCCATTTATACCTGTCTGACGGTGATAGGATCCAGGTACGACACTAACTTTCAATGTCATAGATGCATCCAATGTTGCTTGAAGGGTAAAGCTGTGTAATGAAGGCAGGAAACAAAGACATGAATTCAGGGACTCCCAATCATCGACTACATCTCTTCTCTTCCCTAGGAACGTCTTCATGCGACTCATTCAGTAACACAATATTCAATTTTTACTGCCAATAATGAGGGGGGCTGAGCGGAAACGTTAGTCAGAAGGCTAAAGCGATAGGAAAGTAGTGCATCGGGGCCATCACGACATACGAAAGTATGTGTCACTTCTGTACCCCAATACGGATCCCCACATAACGTGATCACCGACCATAAAAGCGACCCTAATCTAAAAGACTGTGTTAACTTATTCCCACCCAACCCTGTGTCTTTACTTGTCATGCTTATTTGCCGAATTCGGCGTTTATACCTGTCTGACGGTGATAGGATCCAGGTACGACACAAACATTCAATGTCATAGATGCAATCCAATGTTGCTTGAAGGGTAAAGCTGTGTAATGAAGGCAGGAAACAAAGACATGAATTCATGGCTCCCAATCATCGTGTACATCTCTTCTCTTTCCTAGGAACGGCTTCATACTACTCATTCAGTAACACAATATTCAATTTTTACTGTCAATAATGAGGGGGCCTGAGGAGCAAATGTTAGTCAGAAGGCTAAAGCGATAGGAAAGTAGTGCAACGGGGCTTCAAGACATACAAAAGTATGTGTCACTTCAGTACTCGAATAGGGATCCCCACATAACGTGATCACCGACCATAACAGCGACCCTAATGTAAAAGACTGTGTCAACTTATTCCCACCCAACCCTGTGTCTTTACTTGTCATGCTTATTTGCCGAATTCGGCGTTTATACTTGTCTGACGGTGATAGGATCCAGGTACGACACAAACATTCAATGTCATAGATGCATCCAATGTTGCTTGAAGGGTAAAGCTGTGTAATGAAGGCAGGAAACAAAGACATGAATTCATGGCTCCCAATCATCGTCTACATCTCTTCTCTTTCCTAGGAACGGCTTCATACGACTCATTCAATAACAAAATATTAAATTTTTACTGTCAATAATGAGGGGGGCTGAGGAGAAAATGTTAGTCAGAATGCTAAAGCGATAGGAAAGTAGTGCAACGGGGCCTTCATGTCGTACGAAAGTATGTGTCACTTCTGTACCCGAATAGGGATCCCACATAACGTGATCACCGACCATAACAGCGACCCTAATGTAAAAGACTGTGTCAACTTATTCCCACCCAACCTTGTGTTTTTACTTGTCATGCTTATTTGCCGAATTCGGCGTTTATACCTGTCTGACGGTGATAGGATCCAGGTACGACACAAACTTTCAATGTCATAGATGCATCCAATGTTGCTTGAAGGGTAAAGCTGTGTAATGAAGGCAGGAAACAAAGACATGAATTCAGGACTCCCAATCATCGACTACATCTCTTCTCTTCCCTAGGAACGTCTTCATACGACTCATTCAATAACACAGTATTCAATTTTTACTGCCAATAATGAGGGGGGCTGAGGCGGAAATGTTAGTCAGAAGGCTAAAGCTATAGGAAAGTAGTGCAACGGGACGATCATGACATATGAAAGTATGTGTCCTTCTGTACCCGAATAGGGATCCCCACATAACGTGATCACCGACCATAACAGCGACCCTCATCTAAAAGACTGTGTCAACTTATTCCCACCCAACCCTGTGTCTTTACATGTCATGCTTATTTGCCGAATTCGGCGTTTATACCTGTCTGACGGTGATAGGCTCCAGGTACGACACAAACTTTCAATGTCATAGATGAATCCAATGTTGCTTAAAGGGTAAAGCTGTGTAATGAAGGCAGGAAACAAAGACATGAATTCAGGACTCCCAATCATCGACTACATCTCTTCTCTTCCCTAGGAACGGCTTCATACGACTCATTCAATAACACAATATTCAAATTTTTCTTCCAAAGATGAGGGGGGCTGAGGCGGAGATGGTAGTCAGAAGGCTAAAGCGTTAGGAATGTAATGCAACGGGGCCATCATGACATACGAAAGTATGTGCCACATCTGTACTCGAATACGGATCCCCACATAACGTGATCACCGACCATAACAGCCACCCTAATCTAAAAGACTGTGTCAACTTATTCCCACCCAACCGTGTGTTTTTACTTGTCATGCTTATTTGCCGAATTCGGCGTTTATACCTGTCTGACGGTGATAGGATCCAGGTACGACACAAACTTTCAATGTCATTGATGCATCCAATGATGCTTGAAGAGTAAAGATGTGTAATTGAGGCAGGAAACAAAGACATGAATTCAGGGCTCCCAATCATCGACTACATCTCTTCTCTTCCCTAGGAACGGCTTCATACGACTCATTCTATAACACAATATTCAATTTTTACTGCCAATACCGAAGGTTAGCTGAGGCGGAATTGTTAGTCAGACGGCTAAAGCGATAGGAAAGTAGTGCAACGGGGCCTTCATGACATACGAACGTATGTGTCACTTGTGTACCCGAATAGGGATCCCCTCATAACGTGATCAGCGACCATAACAGCGACCCTAATCTAAAAAACTGTGTCAACTTATTCCCACCCAACCCTGTGTCTTTACTTGTCATGCTTATTTGCCGAATTCGGCGTTTATACCTGTCTGATGGTGATAGGATCCAGGTACGACACAAACTTTCAATGTCATTGATGCATCCAATGTTGCTTGAAGGGTAAAGCTGTGTAATAAAGGCAGGAAACAATGACATGAATTCAGGGCTCCCAATCATCGACTACATCTCTTCTCTTCCTTAGGAGCGGCTTCATACGACTCATTCAGTAACACAATATTCTATTTTTACTGCCAATACGGAGGGTTAGCTGAGGCGGAAATGTTAGTCAGACGGCTAAAGCGATAGAAAAGTAGTGCAACTGGGCCTTCATGACAAACGAAAGTATGTGTCACTTCTGTACCCGAATAAGGATCCCTACATAACGTGATCACCGACCATAACGGCGACCCTAATCTAAAAAACTGTGTCAAGTTATTCCCACCCAACCCTGTGTCTTTACTTGTCACGCTTATTTGCCGAATTCGGCGTTTATACCTGTCTGACGGTGATAGGATCCAAGTACGACACAAACATTCAATGTCATAGATGCATCCAATGTTGCTTGAAGGGTAAAGCTGTGTCATGAAGGCAGGAAACAAAGACATGAATTCAGTGCTCCCAATCATCGACTACATCTCTTCTCTTCCCTAGGAAGGGCTTCATACCACTCATTCAATAACATAATATTCAATTTTTACTGCCAATAATGAGAGGGGCTGAGGCGGAAATGTTAGTCAGAAGGCTAAAGCGTTAGGAAAGTAGTGCAACGGGGCCATCATGACATACGAAAGTATGTGTCACTTCTGTACCCGAAGAGGGATCCCCACATAACGTGATCACCGACCATAAAAGCGACCCTAATATAAAAAACTGTGTCAGGTTATTCCCACCCAACCCTGTGTCTTTACTTGTCATGTTTATTTGCCGAATTCGGCGTTTATACCTGTCTGGCGGTGATAGGATCCAGGTACGACACAAACATTCAATGTCATAGATGCATCCAATGTTGCTTGAGGGGTAAAGCTGTGTAATGAAGGCAGGAAACAAAGACATGAATTCAGTGCTCCCAATCATCGACTACATCTCTTCTCTTCCCTAGGAACGGCTTCATACGACTCATTCAATAACACAATATTCAATTTTTACTGTCAATAATGAGGGGGGCTGAGGCGGAAGTGTTAGTCAGAAGGCAAAAGCGATAGGAAAGTGGCGCAACGGGGCCATCATGACATACGAAAGTATGTGTCACTTCTGTACCCGAATACGGATCCCCACATAACGTGGTCACCGACCATAACAGAGACCCTAATCTAAAAGACTGTGTCAACTTATTCCCACCCAACCCTGTGTCTTTACTTGTCATGCTTATTTGCCGAATTCGGCGTTTATACCTGTCTGACGGTGATAGGATTCAGGTACGACACAAACTTTCAATGTCATAGAAGCATCCAATGTTGCTTGAAGGATAAAGCTGTGTATTCAAGGCAGGAAACAAAGACATGAATTCAGGGCTCCCATTCATCGACTACATCTCATCTCTTCCCTAGGAACGGCTTCATACGACTCATTCAATAACACAATATTCAATTTTTACTGTCAATAATGAGGGGGGCTGAGGCGGAAGTGTTAGTCAGAAGGCAAAAGCGATAGGAAAGTGGCGCAACGGGGCCATCATGACATACGAAAGTATGTGTCACTTCTGTACCCGAATACGGATCCCCACATAACGTGGTCACCGACCATAACAGAGACCCTAATCTAAAAGACTGTGTCAACTTATTCCCACCCAACCCTGTGTCTTTACTTGTCATGTTTATTTGCCGAATTCGGCGTTTATACCTGTCTGGCGGTGATAGGATCCAGGTACGACACAAACATTCAATGTCATAGATGCATCCAATGTTGCTTGAGGGGTAAAGCTGTGTAATGAAGGCAGGAAACAAAGACATGAATTCAGTGCTCCCCATCATCGACTACATCTCTTCTCTTCCCTAGGAACGGCTTCATATGACTCATTCAGTAACACAATATTCAATTTTTACTGTCAATAATGAGGGGGGATGAGGCGCAAATGTTAGTCAGAAGGCTAAAGCGATAGGAAAGTGGTGCAACGGGGCTATCATGACAAACGAAAGTATGTGTCACTTCTGTACCCGTATACGGATCCCCACATAACGTGATCACCGACCATAACAGCGACCCTAATCTAAAAGACTGTGTCAACTTACTCCCACCCAACGCTGTGTCTTTACTTGTCATGCTTTAATGCCGAATTCGGCGTTTATACCTGTCTGACGGTGATGGGATCCAGGTACGACACAAACTTTCAATGTCATAGATGCATCCAATGTTGCTTGAAGGGTAAAGCTGTGTAATGAAGGCAGGAAACAAAGACATGAATTCATGGCTCCCAATCATTGACTACATCTCTTCTCTTTCCTAGGAACGGCTTCATACGACTCATTCAATAACACAATATTCAATTTTTACTGTCAATAATGAGAGGGGCTCAGGCACAAATGTTAGTCAGAAGGCTAAAGCGACAGAAAAGTAGTGCAACGGGGCCATCATGACATACGAAAGTATGTGTCACTTCTGTACCCGAATAGGGATCCCCACATAACGTGATCACCGACCATAACAGCGACCCTAATCTAAAAGACTGTGTCAACTTATTCCCACCCAACCCTGTGTCTTTACTTGTCATGCTTATTTGCCGAATTCGGCGTTTATACCTGTCTGACAGTGATAGGATCCAGATACGACACAAACTTTCAATGGCATAGATGCATCCAATGTTGCTTGAAGGGTAAAGCTTTGTAATGAAGGCAGGAAACAAAGACATGAATTCTGGGCTCCCAATCATTGACTACATGTCTTCTCTTCTCTAGGAACGGTTTCATACGACTCATTCAGTAACACAATATTCAATTTTTACAGCCAATAAAGAGGGGGGCTGAGGCGGAAATGTTAGTCAGAAGGCAAAGGCGTTAGGAAAGTAGTGCAACGGGAGATCATGACATACGAAAGTGTCACTACTGTACCCGAATAGGGATCCCCACATAACGTGATCACCGACCATAACCGCGACCCTAATCTAAAAGACATTGTCAACTTATTTCCACCCAACCCTGTGTCTTTACTTGTCATGCTTATTTGCCGAATTCGGCGTTTATACCTGTCTGACGGTGATAGGATCCAGGTACGACTCGAACATTCAATGTCATAGATGCATCCAATGTTGCTTGAAGGGTAAAGCTGTGTAATGAAGGCAGGAAACAAAGACATGAATTCAGTGCTCCCAATCATCGACTACATCTATTCTCTTCCCTAGGAACGGCTTCATACCACTCATTCAATAACACAAAATTCAATTTTTACTGCCAATAAAGAGACGGGCTGAGGCGGAAATGTTAGTCAGAAGGCTAAAGCGTTATTAAAGTAGTGCAACGGGGCCCTCATGAGATACGAAAGTATGTGTCACTTCTGTACCCGAATAGGGATCACCACATAACGTGATCACCGACCATAACAGCGACCCTAATCTAAAGACTATGACAAGTTATTGCCACCCAACCCTGTGTCTTTAGTTGTCATGCTTATTTGCCGCATTCGGCGTTTATACCTGTCTCACAGTGATAGGATCCAGGTACGACACAAACTTTCAATGTCATAGTTGCATCCAATGTTGCTTGAAGGGTAAAGCTGTGTAATGAAGGCAGGAAACAAAGACATGAATTCAGGGCTCCCAATCATCGTCTACATCTCTTCTCTTCCCTAGGAACGGCTTCATACGACTCATTCAATAACACAATATTCAATTTTTACTGTCAATAATGAGGGGGGATGAGGTGCAAATGTTAGTCAGAAGGCTAAAGCGATAGGAAAGTGGTGCAACGGGGCTATCATGACAAACGAAAGTATGTGTCACTTCTGTACCCGTATACGGATCCCCACATAACGTGATCACCGACCATAACAGCGACCCTAATCTAAAAGACTGTGTCAACTTACTCCCACCCAACGCTGTGTCTTTACTTGTCATGCTTTAATGACGAATTCGGTTTTTATACCTGTCTGACGGTGATGGGATCCAGGTACGACACAAACTTTGAATGTCATAGATGCATCCAATGTTGCTTGAAGGGTCTAGCTGTGTAATGAAGGCAGGAAACAAAGACATGAATTCATGGCTCCCAATCATTGACTACATCTCTTCTCTTTCCTAGGAACGGCTTCATACGACTCATTCAATAACACAATATTCAATTTTTACTGTCAATAATGAGGGGGGCTGAGGCACAAATGTTAGTCAGAAGGCTAAAGCGACAGAAAAGTAGTGCAACGGGGCCATCATGACATACGAAAGTATGTGTCACTTCTGTACCCGAATAGGGATCCCCACATAACGTGATCACCGACCATAACAGCGACCCTAATCTAAAAGACTGTGTCAACTTAGTCCCACCCAACCCTGTGTCTTTACTTGTCATGCTTATTTGCCGAATTCGGCGTTTATACCTGTCTGACAGTGATAGGATCCAGATACAACACAAACTTTCAATGGCATAGATGCATCCAATGTTGCTTGAAGGGTAAAGCTTTGTAATGAAGGCAGGAAACAAAGACATGAATTCAGGGCTCCCAATCATTAACTACATGTCTTCTCTTCCCTAGGAACGGCTTCATACGACTCATTCAGTAACACAATATTCAATTTTTACAGCCAATAAAGAGGGGGGCTGAGGCGGAAATGTTAGTCAGAAGGCAAAGGCGTTAGGAAAGTAGTGCAACGGGAGATCATGACATACGAAAGTGTCACTACTGTACCCGAATAGGGATCCCCACATAACGTGATCACCGACCATAACCCGGACCCTAATCTAAAAGACATTGTCAACTTATATCCACCCAACCCTGTGTCTTTACTTGTCATGCTTATTTGCCGAATTCGGCGTTTATACCTGTCTGACGGTGATAGGATCCAGGTACGACACAAACATTCAATGTCATAGATGCATCCAATGTTGCTTGAAGGGTAAAGCTGTGTAATGAAGGCAGGAAACAAAGACATGAATTCAGTGCTCCCAATCATCGACTACATCTCTTCTCTTCCCTAGGAACGGCTTCATACCACTCATTCAATAACACAAAATTCAATTTTTACTGCCAATAAAGAGACGGGCTGAGGCGGAAATGTTAGTCAGAAGGCTAAAGCGTTAGGAAAGTAGTGCAACGGGGCCATCATGAGATACGAAAGTATGTGTCACTTCTGTACCCGAATAGGGATCACCACATAACGTGATCACCGACCATAACAGCGACCCTAATCTAAAGACTATGACAAGTTATTGCCACCCAACCCTGTGTCTTTAGTTGTCATGATTATTTGCCGCATTCGGCGTTTATACCTGTCTCACGGTGATAGGATCCAGGTACGACACAAACTTTCAATGTCATACTTGCATCCAATGTTGCTTGAAGGGTAAAGCTGTGTAATGAAGGCAGGAAACAAAGACATGAATTCAGGGCTCCCAATCATTGACTACATCTCTTCTCTTCCCTAGGAACGGCTTCATACGACTCATTCAATAACACAATATTCAATTTTTACAGCCAATTATGAGGGGGGCTGAGGCGGAAATGTTAGTCAGAAGGCAAAAGCGTTAGAAAAGTAGTGCAACGGGGCCATCATGACATACGAAAGTATGTGTCACTTCTGTACCCGAATAAGGATCCCCACATAACGTGATCTCCGACCATAACAGCAACCCTAATCTTAAAGACTGTGTCAACTTATTCCCACCCAAACCTGTGTCTTTACTTGTCATGCTTATTTGCCGAATTCGGCGTTTATACCTGTCTGTGGGTGATAGGATCCAGGTACGACACAAACGTTCAATGTCTCAGATGCATCCAATGTTGCCTGAAGAGTAAAGCTGCGTAATGAAGGCAGGAAACAAAGACATGAATTCAGGACTCCCAATCATCGACTACATCTCTTCTCTTCCCTAGGAACGGCTTCATACGAATCATTCAATAACACAATATTCAATTTTTACTGCCAATACCGAAAGTTAGAAGACGCGGAAATGTTAGTCAGACGGCTAAAGCGACAGAAAAGTAGTGCAACGTGGCCTTCATGATATACGAAAGTATGTGTCACTTCTGTACCCGAATAGGGCACCCCACATAACGTGATCACCGACCATAACAGCGACCCTAATCTAAAAAACTATGTCAAGTTAGTCACACCCAACCCTGTGTCTTTACTTGTCATGCTTATTTGCCGAATTCGGCGTTTATACTTGTCCGACGGTGATAGGATCCAGGTACGACACAAACATTCAATCTCATAGATGCATCCGATGTTGCTTGAAGGGTAAAGCTGTGTAATGAAGGCAGGAAAGAAAGACATGAATTCAGTGCTCCCAATCATCGACTACATCTCTTCTCTTCCCTAGGAACGGATCCTACCACTCATTCAATAACACAAAATTCAATTTTTACTGCCAATAAAGAGAAGGGCTGAGGCGGAAATGTTAGTCAGAAGGCTAAAGCGTTAGGAAAGTAGTGCAACGGGGCCATCATGACATACGAAAGTATGTGTCACTTCTGTACCCGAATAGGGATCCCCACATAACGTGATCACCGACCATAACCGCGACCCTAATCTAAAACACATTGTCAACTTATTTCCACCCAACCCCGTGTCTTTACTTGTCATGCTTATTTGCCGAATTCGGTGTTTATACCTGTCTGACGGTGATAGGATCCAGGTACGACACAAACATTCAATCTCATAGATGCATCCGATGTTGCTTGAAGGGTAAAGCTGTGTAATGAAGGCAGGAAACAAAGACATGAATTCAGTGCTCCCAATCATCGACTACACCTCTTCTCATCCCTAGGAACGGCTTCATACCACTCATTCAATAACACAAAATTCAATTTTTACTGCCAATAAAGAGAAGGGCTGAGGCGGAAATGTTAGTCAGAAGGCTAAAGCGTTAGGAAAGTAGTGCAACGGGGCCATCATGACATACGAAAGTGTGTGTCACTTCTGTACCAGAATAGGGATCCCCACATAACGTAATCACCGACCATAGCAGCGACCCTAATCTAAAAGACTGTGTCAACTTATTCCCACCCAACCCTGTGTCTGTACTTGTCATGCTTATCTGCCGAATTCGGCGTTTATACCTGTCTGACAGTGATAGGATCCAGGTACGACACAAACTTTCAATGTTATAGATGCATCCGATGTTGCTTGAAGGGTAGAGCTGTGTAATGAAGGCAGGAAACAAAGACATGAATTCAGGGCTCACAATCATTGACTACATCTCTTCTCTTCCCTAGGAACGGCATCATACGACTCATTCAATAACACAATATTCAATTTTCACAGCCAATAATGAGGGGGGCTGAGGCGGAAATGTTAGTCAGAAGGCAAAGGCGTTAGGAAAGTAGTGCAACGGGGCCATCATGACATACGAAAGTGTGTGTCACTTCTGTACCAGAATAGGGATCCCCACATAACGTGATCACCGACCATAACCGCGACCCTAATCTAAAAGACATTGTCAACTTATTTCCACCCAACCCCGTGTCTTTACTTGTCATGCTTATTTGCCGAATTCGGTGTTTATACCTGTCTGACGGTGATAGGATCCAGGTACGACACAAACATTCAATCTCATAGATGCATCCGATGTTGCTTGAAGGGTAAAGCTGTGTAATGAAGGCAGGAAACAAAGACATGAATTCAGTGCTCCCAATCATCGACTACATCTCTTCTCTTCCCTAGGAACGGCTTCATACCACTTATTCAATAACACAAAATTCAATTTTTACTGCCAATAAAGAGAAGGGCTGAGGCGGAAATGTTAGTCAGAAGGCTAAAGCGTTAGGAAAGTAGTGCAACGGGGCCATCATGACATACGAAAGTATGTGTCACTTCTGTACCCGAATAGGGATCCCCACATAACGTGATCACCGACCATAACAGCGACCCTAATCTAGAAGACTGTGTCAACTTATTCCAACCCGATCCTGTGTCTTTACATGTCATGCTTATTTGCCGAATTCGGTGTTTATACCTGTCTGTGGGTGATAGGATCCAGGTACGACACAAACTTTCAATGTCATAGATGCATCCAATGTTGCTTGAAGGGTAAAGCTGTGTAATGACGGCAGGAAACAAAGACATGAATTCAGGACTCCCAATCATTGACTACATCTCTTCTCTTCCCTAGGAACGGCTTCATACGACTCATTCAATAACACAATATTCAATTTTTACTGCCATCAATGAGGGGGCTGAGGCGGAAATGTTAGTCAGAAGGCTAAAGCGATAGGAAAGTGGTGCAACGGGGCCATCATGACATACGAAAGTATGTGTCACTTCTGTACCCGAATAGGGATCCCCACATAACGTGATCACCGACCATAACAGCGACCCTAATCTAAAAGACAGTGTCACCTTATTCCCACCCAACTCTATGTTTTTACTTGTCATGCTTATTTGCCGAATTCGGCGTTTATACCTGTCTGACGGTGATAGGATCCAGGTACGACACAAACTATCAATGTCATAGATGCATCCAATGTTGCTTGAAGAGTAAAGCTGTGTAATGGAGGCAGGAAACAAAGACATGAATTCAAAGCTCCCAATCATCGACTACAACTCTTCTCTTCCCTAGAAATGGCTTCATACGACTCATTCAATAACACAATATTAAATTTTTACTGCCAATAATGAGGGGGGCTGAGGCGGAAATGTTAGTGAGAAGGCAAAAGCATTAGGAAAGTACTGCAACGGGGCCATCATGACATACGAAAGTATGTGTCACTTCTGTACCCAAATGGGGATCCCAACATAACGTTATCACCGACCATAACAGCGACCCTAATCTAAAAGACTGCGTCAACATATTCCCACCCAACCCTGTGTCTTTACTTGTCATGCTTATTTGCCGAATTCGGCGTTTATACCTGTCTGACGGTGATAGGATCCAGGTACGACACAAACCTTCAATGTAATAGATGCATCCAATGTTGCTTGAAGGGTAAAGCTGTGTAATGAAGGCAGGAAACAAAGACATGAATTCAGGACTCCAAATCATCGACTACATCTCTTCTCTTCCCTAGGAACGGCTTCATACGACTCATTCAGTAACACAATATTCTATTTTTACTGCCAATACCGAGGGTTAGCTGAGGCGGAAATGTTAGTCAGACGGCTAAAGCGATAGGAAACTAGTGCAACGGGGCCTTCATGACATACGAAAGAATGTGTCACTTCTGTACCCGAATACGGATCCCCACATAACGTGATCACCGACCATAACAGCGACCCTAATCTAAAAGACTGTGTCAACTTATTCCCACCCACCCTGTGTTTTTACTTGTCATGCTTATTTGCCGAATTCGGCGTTTATATCTGTCTGACGGTGATTGGATCCAGTTACGACACAAACTTTCAATGTCATGGATGCATCCAATGTTGCTTGAAGAGTAAAGCTGTGTAATGGAGGCAGGAAACAAAGACATGAATTCAGGGCTCCCAGTCATCGACTACAGCTCTTCCCTTCCCTAGAAACGGCTTCATACGACTCATTCAATAACACAATATTCAATTTTTACTGCCAATAATGAGGGGTGCTGAGGCGGAAATGTTAGTCAGAAGGCAAAAGCGTTAGGAAAGTAGTGCATCGGGGCCATCCTGACATACGAAAGTATGTCACTTCTGTACCCGAATAGGGATCCCCTCATAACGTGATCACCGACCATAACAACGACCCTAATCTAAACGACTGTGTCAACTTATTCCCACCCAACCCTGTGTCTTTACTTGTCACGCTTATTTGCCGAATTCGGCGTTTATACTTGTCTGACGGTGATAGGATCCAGGTGCGACACAAACTTTCAATGTCATAGATGCATCCAATGTTGCTTGAAGGGTAAAGCTGCGTAATGAAGGCAGGAAACAAAGACATGAATTCAGGACTCCCAATCATCGACTACATCTCTTCTCTTCCCTAGGAACGGCTTCATACGAATCATTCAATAACACAATATTCAATTTTTACTGCCAATACCGAACGTTAGCAGACGCGGAAATGTTAGTCAGACGGCTAAAGCGACAGAAAAGTAGTGCAACGTGGCCTTCATGACATACGAAAGTATGTGTCACTTCTGTACCCGAATAGGGCACCCCACATAACGTGATCGCCGACCATAACAGCGACCCTAATCTAAAAAACTATGTCAAGTTAGTCCCACCCAACCCTGTGTCTTTACTTGTCATGCTTATTTGCCGAATTCGGCGTTTATACTTTTCCGACGGTGATAGGATCCAGGTACGACACAAACATTCAATCTCATAGATGCATCCGATGTTGCTTGAAGGGTAAAGCTGTGTAATGAAGGCAGGAACAAAGACATGAATTCAGTGCTCCCAATCATCGACTACATCTCTTCTCTTCCCTAGGAACGGCTTCATACGACTCATTCAATAACACAAAATTCAATTTTTACTGCCAATAAAGAGAAGGGCTGAGGCGGAAATGTTAGTCAGAAGGCTAAAGCGTTAGGAAAGTAGTGCAACGGGGCCATCATGACATACGAAAGTATGTGTCACTTCTGTACCCGAATAGGGATCCCCACATGACGTGATCACCGACCATAACAGCGACCCTAATCTAGAAGACTGTGTCAACTTATTCCAACCCAATCCTGTGTCTTTACATGTCATGCTTATTTGACGAATTCGGTGTTTATACCTGTCTGTGGGTGATAGGATCCAGGTACGACACAAACTTTCAATGTCATAGATGCATCCAATGTTGCTTGAAGGGTAAAGCTGTGTAATGACGGCAGGAAACAAAGACATGAATTCAGGACTCGCAATCATGGACTACATCTCTTCACTTCCCTAGGAACGGCTTCATACGACTCATTCAATAACACAATATTCAATTTTTACTGCCAACAATGAGGGGGCTGAGGCGGAAATGTTAGTCAGAAGGCTAAAGCGATAGGAAAGTGGTGCAACGGGCCATCATGACATACGAAAGTATGTGTCACTTCTGTACCCGAATAGGGATCCCCACATAACGTGATCACCGACCATAACAGCGACCCTAATCTAAAAGACTGTGTCAGCTTATTCCCACCCAACCCTGTGTCTGTACTTGTCATGCTTATCTGCCGAATTCGGCGTTTATACCTGTCTGACAGTGATAGGATCGAGGTACGACAGAAACTTTCAATGTTATAGATGCATCCGATGTTGCTTGAAGGGTAGAGCTGTGTAATGAAGGCAGGAAACAAAGACATGAATTCAGGGCTCCCAATCATTGACTACATCTCTTCTCTTCCCTAGGAACGGCTTCATACGACTCATTCAATAACACAATATTCAATTTTCACAGCCAATAATGAGGGGGGCTGAGGCGGAAATGTTAGTCAGAAGGCAAAGGCGTTAGCAAAGTAGTGCAACGGGGCCATCATGACATACGAAAGTGTGTGTCACTTCTGTACCCGAATAGGGATCCCCACATAACGTGATCACCGACCATAACCGCGACCCTAATCTAAAAGACATTGTCAACTTATTTCCACCCAACCCCGTGTCTTTACTTGTCATGCTTATTTGCCGAATTCGGTGTTTATACCTGTCTGACGGTGATAGGATCCAGGTACGACACAAACATTCAATCTCATAGATGCATCCGATGTTGCTTGAAGGGTAAAGCTGTGTAATGAAGGCAGGAAACAAAGACATGAATTCAGTGCTCCCAATCATCGACTACATCTCTTCTCTTCCCTAGGAACGGCTTCATACCACTCATTCAATAACACAAAATTCAATTTTTACTGCCAATAAAGAGAAGGGCTGAGGCGGAAATGTTAGTCAGAAGGCTAAAGCGTTAGGAAAGTAGTGCAACGGGGCCATCATGACATACGAAAGTATGTGTCACTTCTGTACCCGAATAGGGATCCCCACATAACGTGATCACCGACCATAACAGCGACCCTAATCTAGAAGACTGTGTCAACTTAATCCAACCCAATCCTGTGTCTTTACATGTCATGCTTATTTGCCGAATTCGGTGTTTATACCTGTCTGTGGGTGATAGGATCCAGGTACGACACAAACTTTCAATGTCATAGATGCATCCAATGTTGCTTGAAGGGTAAAGCTGTGTAATGACGGCAGGAAACAAAGACATGAATTCAGGACTCCCAATCATCGACTACATCTCTTCACTTCCCTAGGAACGGCTTCATACGACTCATTCAATAACACAATATTCAATTTTTACTGCCAATAATGAGGGGGGCTGAGGCGGAAATGTTAGTGAGAAGGCAAAAGCATTAGGAAAGTACTGCAACGGGGCCATCATGACATACGAAAGTATGTGTCACTTCTGTACCCAAATGGGGATCCCAACATAACGTTATCACCGACCATAACAGCGACCCTAATCTAAAAGACTGCGTCAACATATTCCCACCCAACCCTGTGTCTTTACTTGTCATGCTTATTTGCCGAATTCGGCGTTTATACCTGTCTGACGGTGATAGGGTCCAGGTACGACACAAACCTTCAATGTAATACATGCATCCAATGTTGCTTGAAGGGTAAAGCTGTGTAATGAAGGCAGGAAACAAAGACATGAATTCAGGACTCCAAATCATCGACTACATCTCTTCTCTTCCCTAGGAACGGCTTCATACGACTCATTCAGTAACACAATATTCTATTTTAACTGCCAATACCGAGGGTTAGCTGAGGCGGAAATGTTAGTCAGACGGCTAAAGCGATAGGAAACTAGTGCAACGGGGCCTTCATGACATACGAAAGAATGTGTCACTTCTGTACCCGAATACGGATCCCCACATAACGTGATCACCGACCATAACAGCGACCCTAATCTAAAAGACTGTGTCAACTTATTCCCACCCAACCCTGTGTTTTTACTTGTCATGCTTATTTGCCGAATTCGGCGTTTATATCTGTCTGACGGTGATTGGATCCAGTTACGACACAAACTTCCAATGTCATAGATTCATCCAATGTTGCTTGAAGAGTAAAGCTGTGTAATGGAGGCAGGAAACAAAGACATGAATTCAGGGCTCCCAATCATCGACTACATCTCTTCTCTTCCCTAGGAACGGTTTCATACGACTCATTCAGTAACACAATATTCAATTTTTGCTGCCAATACCGAGCGTGAGCAGAAGCGGAAATGTTAGTCAGACGGCTACAGCGATAGAAAAGTAGTGCAACGTGGCCTTCATGCCATACGAAAGTATGTGTCACTTCTGTACCCGAATTGGGATCTCCACATAACGTGATCACCGACCAAAACAGCGACCCTTATCTAAAAAACTGTGTCAAGTTATTCCCACCCAACCCCGTGTCTTCACTTGTCATGCTTATTTGCCGAATTCGGCGTTTATACCTGTCTGACGGTGATGGGATCCAGGTACGACACAAACATTCAATGTCATAGATGCATCCAATGTTGCTTGAAGGGTAAAGCTGTGTAATGAAGGCAGGAAACAAAGACATGAATTCAGGGCTCCGAATCATTGACTACATCTCTTCTCTTCCCTAGGAACGGCTTCATACGACTCATTCAATAACACAATATTCAATTTTTACAGCCAATAACGAGGGGGGCTGAGGCAGAAAAGTTAGTCAGAAGGCAAAAGCGTTAGGAAAGTAGTGCAACGGGGCCATCATGACATACGAAAGTGTGTGTCACTTCTGTACCCGAATAGGGATCCCCACATAACGTGATCACCGACCATAACCGCGACCCTAATCTAAAAGACATTGTCAACTTATTTCCACCCAACCCTGTGTCTTTACTTGTCATGCTTATTTGCCGAATTCGGTGTTTATACCTGTCTGACGGTGATAGGATCCAGGTACGACACAAACATTCAATGTCATAGATGCATCCAATGTTGCTTGAAGGGTAAAGCTGTGTAATGAAGGCAGGAAACAGACATGAATTCAGTGCTCCCAATCATCGACTTCATCTCTTCTCTTCCCTAGGAACGGCTTCATACCGCTCATTCAATAACACAAAATTCAATTTTTACTGCCAATAAAGAGAGGGGCTGCGGCGGAAATGTTAGTCAGAAGGCTAAAGCGTTAGGAAAGTAGTACAACGGGGCCATCATGACATTCGAAAGTATGTGTCACTTCTGTACCCGAAGACGGATCCCCACATATCGTGATCACCGACCATAACAGCGACCCTAATCTAAAAGACTGTGTCAACTTATTCCCACCCAACCCTGTGTCTTTACTTGTCATGCTTATTTGCCGAATTCGGCGTTTATACCTGTCTGACGGTGATAGGATCCAGGTACGACACAAACTTTCAATGTCATAGATGCATCCAATGTTGCTTGAAGGGTAAAGCTGTGTAATGAAGGCAGGAAACAACGACATGAATTCAGGACTCCCAATCATCGACTACATCTCTTCTCTTCCCTAGGAACGGCTTCATACGACTCATTCAATAACACAATATTCAATTTTTACTGCCAATAATGAGCGGGGCTGAGGCGGAAATGTTAGTCAGTAGGCTAAAGCGATAGGAAAGTGGTGCAACGGGGCCATCACGACATACGAAAGTATGTGTCACTTCTGTACCCGAATAGGGATCCCCACATATCGTGATCACCGACCATAACCCCGACCCTAATATAAAAGACTGTGTGAACTTATTCCCACCCAACCCTGTGTTTTTACTTGTCATGCTTATTTGCCGAATGCGGCGTTTATACCTGTCTGACGGCGATGGGATCCAGGTACGACACAAACATTCAATGTCATAGATGCATCCAATGTTGCTTGAAGGGTAAAGCTGTGTAATGAAGGCAGGAAACAAAGACATGAATTCAGGGCTCCCAATCATTGACTACATCTCTTCTCTTCCCTAGGAACGGCTTCATACGACTCATTCAATAACACAATATTCAATTTTTACAGCCAATAACGAGGGGGGCTGAGGCAGAAAAGTTAGTCAGAAGGTAAAAGCGTTAGGAAAGTAGTGCAACGGGGCCATCATGACATACGAAAGTGTGTGTCACTTCTGTACCCGAATAGGGATCCCCACATAACGTGATCACCGACCATAACCGCGACCCTAATCTAAAAGACATTGTCAACTTATTTCCACCCAACCCTGTGTCTTTACTTGTCATGCTTATTTGCCGAATTCGGTGTTTATACCTGTCTGACGGTGATAGGATCCAGGTACGACACAAACATTCAATGTCATAGATGCATCCAATGTTGCTTGAAGGGTAAAGCTGTGTAATGAAGGCAGGAAACAGACATGAATTCAGTGCTCCCAATCATCGACTTCATCTCTTCTCTTCCCTAGGAACGGCTTCATACCGCTCATTCAATAACACAAAATTCAATTTTTACTGCCAATAAAGAGAGGGGCTGCGGCGGAAATGTTAGTCAGAAGGCTAAAGCGTTAGGAAAGTAGTACAACGGGGCCATCATGACATTCGAAAGTATGTGTCACTTCTGTACCCGAAGACGGATCCCCACATATCGTGATCACCGACCATAACAGCGACCCTAATCTAAAAGACTGTGTCAACTTATTCCCACCCAACCCTGTGTCTTTACTTGTCATGCTTATTTGCCGAATTCGGCGTTTATACCTGTCTGACGGTGATAGGATCCAGGTACGACACAAACTTTCAATGTCATAGATGCATCCAATGTTGCTTGAAGGGTAAAGCTGTGTAATGAAGGCAGGAAACAACGACATGAATTCAGGACTCCCAATCATCGACTACATCTCTTCTCTTCCCTAGGAACGGCTTCATACGACTCATTCAATAACACAATATTCAATTTTTACTGCCAATAATGAGCGGGGCTGAGGCGGAAATGTTAGTCAGTAGGCTAAAGCGATAGGAAAGTGGTGCAACGGGGCCATCATGACATACGAAAGTATGTGTCACTTCTGTACCCGAATAGGGATCCCCACATATCGTGATCACCGACCATAACCCCGACCCTAATATAAAAGACTGTGTGAACTTATTCCCACCCAACTCTGTGTTTTTACTTGTCATGCTTATTTGCCGAATTCGGCGTTTATACCTGTCTGACGGTGATTGGATCCAGTTACGACACAAACTTTCAATGTCATAGATGCATCCAATGTTGCTCGAAGAGTAAAGCTGTGTTATGGAGGCAGGAAACAAATAAATGAATTCAGTGCTCCCAATCATCGACTACATCTCTTCTCTTCCCTAGAAACGGCTTCATACGACTCATTCAATAACACAATATTCAATTTTTACTGCCAATAATGAGGGGGCTGAGGCGGAAATGTTAGTCAGAAGGCTAAAGCGGTAGGAAAGTGGTGCAACGGGGCCATCATGACATACGAAAGTATGTGTCACTTCTGTACCCGAATACGGATCCCCACATAACGTGATCACCGACCATAACAGCGACCCTAATCTAAAAGACTGTGTCACCTTATTCCCACCCGACTCTATGTTTTTATTTGTCATGCTTATTTGCCGAATTCGGCGTTTATACCTGTCTGACGGTGATTGGATCCAGTTACGACACAAACTTTCAATGTCATAGATGCATCCAATGTTGCTCGAAGAGTAAAGCTGTGTTGTGGAGGCAGGAAACAAATAAATGAATTCAGTGCTCCCAATCATCGACTACATCTCTTCTCTTCCCTAGAAACGGCTTCATACGACTCATTCAATAACACAATATTCAATTTTTACTGCCAATAATGAGCGGGGCTGAGGCGGAAATGTTAGTCAGAAGGCTAAAGCGATAGGAAAGTGGTGCAACGGGGCCATCATGACATTCGAAAGTATGTGTCACTTCTGTACCCGAAGACGGATCCCCACATATCGTGATCACCGACCATAACAGCGACCCTAATCTAAAAGACTGTGTCAACTTATTCCCACCCAACCCTGTGTCTTTACTTGTCATGCTTATTTGCCGAATTCGGCGTTTATACCTGTCTGACGGTGATAGGATCCAGGTACGACACAAACTTTCAATGTCATAGATGCATCCAATGTTGCTTGAAGGGTAAAGCTGTGTAATGAAGGCAGGAAACAACGACATGAATTCAGGACTCCCAATCATCGACTACATCTCTTCTCTTCCCTAGGAACGGCTTCATACGACTCATTCAATAACACAATATTCAATTTTTACTGCCAATAATGAGCGGGGCTGAGGCGGAAATGTTAGTCAGTAGGCTAAAGCGATAGGAAAGTGGTGCAACGGGGCCATCATGACATACGAAAGTATGTGTCACTTCTGTACCCGAATAGGGATCCCCACAAATCGTGATCACCGACCATAACCCCGACCCTAATATAAAAGACTGTGTGAACTTATTCCCACCCAACCCTGTGTTTTTACTTGTCATGCTTATTTGCCGAATGCGGCGTTTATACCTGTCTGACGGCGATGGGATCCAGGTACGACACAAACATTCAATGTCATAGATGCATCCAATGTTGCTTGAAGGGTAAAGCTGTGTAATGAAGGCAGGAAACAAAGACATGAATTCAGGGCTCCCAATCATTGACTACATCTCTTCTCTTCCCTAGGAACGGCTTCATACGACTCATTCAATAACACAATATTCAATTTTTACAGCCAATAACGAGGGGGGCTGAGGCAGAAAAGTTAGTCAGAAGGCAAAAGCGTTAGGAAAGTAGTGCAACGGGGCCATCATGACATACGAAAGTGTGTGTCACTTCTGTACCCGAATAGGGATCCCCACATAACGTGATCACCGACCATAACCGCGACCCTAATCTAAAAGACATTGTCAACTTATTTCCACCCAACCCTGTGTCTTTACTTGTCATGCTTATTTGCCGAATTCGGTGTTTATACCTGTCTGACGGTGATAGGATCCAGGTACGACACAAACATTCAATGTCATAGATGCATCCAATGTTGCTTGAAGGGTAAAGCTGTGTAATGAAGGCAGGAAACAGACATGAATTCAGTGCTCCCAATCATCGACTTCATCTCTTCTCTTCCCTAGGAACGGCTTCATACCGCTCATTCAATAACACAAAATTCAATTTTTACTGCCAATAAAGAGAGGGGCTGCGGCGGAAATGTTAGTCAGAAGGCTAAAGCGTTAGGAAAGTAGTACAACGGGGCCATCATGACATTCGAAAGTATGTGTCACTTCTGTACCCGAAGACGGATCCCCACATATCGTGATCACCGACCATAACAGCGACCCTAATCTAAAAGACTGCATCAACATATTCCCACCCAACCCTGTGTCTTTACTTGTCATATTTATTTGCCGAATTCGGCGTTTATACCTGTCTGATGGTGATAGGATCCAGGTACGACACAAACTTTCAATGTCATAGATGCATCCAATGTTGCTTGAAGGGTAAAGCTGTGTAATAAAGGCAGGAAACAAAGTCATGAATTCAGGGCTACCAATCATCGACTACATCTCATCTCTTCCCTAGGAACGGCTTCATACGACTCATTCAGTAACACAATATTCAATTTTTACTGCCAATACCGAGGGTTAGCTGAGGTGGAAATGTTAGTCAGACGACTAAAGCGATAGGAAACTAGTGCAACGGGGCCTTCATGACATACGAAAGTATGTGTCACTTCTGTACCCGAATACGGATCCCCACATATCGTGATCACCGACCATAACAGCGACCCTAATCTAAAAGACTGTGTCAGTTATTCCCACACAACCCTGTGTTTTTACTTGTCATGCTTATTTGCCGAATTCGGCGTATATATCTGTCTGACGGTGATTGGATCCAGTTAATACACAAACTTTCAATGTCATAGATGCATCCAATGTTGCTTGAAGAGTAAAGCTGTGTAATGGAGGCAGGAAACAAATAAATGAACTCAGGGCTCCCAATCATCGACTACATCTCTTCTCTTCCCTAGAAACGGCTTCATACGACTCATTCAATAACACAATATTCAATTTTTACTGCCAATAATGAGGGGGGCTGAGGCGGAAATGTTAGTCAGAAGGCAAAAGCGTTAGGAAAGTAGTGCAACGGGGCCATCATGACATACGAAAGTATGTGTCACTTCTGTACCCGAATAGGGATCCCCACATAACGTGATCACCGACCATAACAACGACCCTAATCTAAAAGACTGTGTCAACTTATTCCCACCCAACCCTGTGTCTTTACTTGTCATGCTTATTTGCCGAATTCGGCGTTTATACTTGTCTGACGGTGATAGGATCCAGGTACGACACAAACTTTTAATGTCATAGATGCATCCAATGTTGCTTGAAGGGTAAAGCTGTGTAATAAAGGCAGGAAACAAAGCCATGAATTCATGGCTGCCAATCATCGACTACATCTCTTCTCTTCCCGAGGAATGGCTTCGTAAGACCCATTCAATAACACAATATTCAATTTTTACTGCCAATACCGAGGGTTAGCTGAGGCGGAAATGTTAGTCAGACGGCTAAAGCGATAGGAAAGTAGTGCAACGGGGCCTTCATGACATACGAAAGTATGTGTCACTTCTGTACCCGAATAGGGATCCCCAGATAACGTGATCACCGACCATAACAGCGACCCTAATCTAAAAGACTGTGTCAACTTATTCTCACCCAACCCTGTGTCTTTACTTGTCATGCTTATTTGCCGAATTCGGAGTTTATATCTGTCTGACGGAGATAGGATCCAGGTACGACACAAACTTTCAATGTCATAGATGCATCCAATGTTGCTTGAAGGGTAAAGCTGTGTAATAAAGGCAGGAAACAAAGACATGAATTCAGGGCTCCCAATCATCGAATACATCTCTTCTCTTCGCTAGGAGCGGCTTCATACGACTCATTCAGTAACACAATACTCAATTTTTACTGCCAATAATGAGGGGGGCTGAGGCGGAAATGATAGTCAGAAGGCAAAAGCGTTAGGAAAGTAGCGCAACGGAGCCATCATGACATACGAAAGTATGTGTCACTTCTGTACACGAATAGGGATCCCCACATAACGTGATCACCGACCATAACAGCGACTCTAATCTAAAAGACTGTGTCAACTTATTCCCACCCAATTCTGTGATTTTACTTGTCATGCTTATTTGCCGAATTCGGCGTTTATACCTGTCTGACGGTGATAGGATCCAGGTACGACACGAACTTCCAATGTCATAGATGCATCGAATGTTGCTTGAAGGGTAATGCTGTGTAATGAAGGCAGGAAACAAAGACATGAATTCAGGACTCAAAATCATCGACTACATCTCTTCTCTTCCCTAGGAACGGCTTCATTCCACTCATTCAATAACACAATATTCAATTTTTACTGCCATAATGAGGGGGGCTGAGGCGGAAATGATAGTCAGAAGGCAAAAGCGTTAGGAAAGTAGTGCAACGGAGCCATCATGACATACGAAAGCATGTGTCACTTCTGTACCCGAATAGGGATCCCCACATAACGTGATCACTGACCATAACAGCGACTCTAATCTAAAAGACTGTGTCAACTTATTCCCACCCAATTCTGTGATTTTACTTGTCATGCTTATTTGCCGAATTCGGCGTTTATACCTGTCTGACGGTGATAGGATCCAGGTACGACACGAACTTCCAATGTCATAGATGCATCGAATGTTGCTTGAAGGGTAATGCTGTGTAATGAGGGCAGGAAACAAAGACATGAATTCAGGATTCAAAATCATCGACTACATCTCTTCTCTTCCCTAGGAACGGCTTCATACCACTCATTCAATAACACAATATTCAATTTTTACTGCCATAATGAGGGGGGCTGAGGCTGAAATGATAGTCAGAAGGCAAAAGCCTTAGGAAAGTAGTGCAACGGAGCCATCATGACATACGAAAGCATGTGTCACTTCTGTACCCGAATAGGGATCCCCACATAACGTGATCACCGACCATAACAGCGACTCTAATCTAAAAGACTGTGTCAACTTATTCCCACCCAACTCTGTGATTTTACTTGTCATGCTTATTTGCCGAATTCGGCGTTTATACCTGTCTGACGGTGATAGGATCCAGGTACGACACAAACTTGCATTGTCGTAGATGCATCCAATGTTGCTTGGAGAGTAAAGCTGTGTAATGGAGGCAGGAAACAAAGACATGAATTCAGGGCTCCCAATCATCGACTACATCTCTTCTCTTCCCTAGGAACGGCTTCATACGACTCATTCAATAACACAATATTCAATTTTTATTGCCAATAATGAGGGGGGCTGAGGCGGAAATGTTAGTCAGAAGGCAAAAGCGTTAGGAAAATAGTGCAACGGGGCCATCATGACATACGAAAGTATGTGTCACTTCTGTACACGAATGGGGATCCCCACATAACGTTATCACCGACCATAACAGCGACCCTAATCTAAAAGACTGTGTCAACTTATTCCCACCCAACCCTGTGTCTTTACTTGTCATGCTTATTTGCCGAATTCGGCGTTTATACCTGTCTGACGGTGATAGGATCCAGGTACGACACAAACTTTCAATGTCATAGATGCATCCAATGTTGCTTGAAGGGTAAAGCTGTGTAATAAAGGCAGGAAACAAAGACATGAATTCAGGGCTCCCAATCATCGACTACATCTCTTCTCTTCCCTAGGAACGGTTTCATACGACTCATTCAGTAACACAATATTCAATTTTTACTGCCAATACCGAGGGTTAGCTGAGGTGGAAATGTTAGTCAGACGGCTAAAGCCATA
Organism: Schistocerca piceifrons; assembly: GCF_021461385.2. NCBI lineage: Eukaryota > Metazoa > Arthropoda > Insecta > Orthoptera > Acrididae > Schistocerca > Schistocerca piceifrons. The sequence continues at coordinate 157,827 of NW_025728987.1, read as the reverse complement.
GGAAACTAGTGCAACGGGGCCTTCATGACATACGAAAGTATGTGTCACTTCTGTACCCGAATACGGATTCCCACATATCGTGATCACCGACCATAACAGCGACCCTAATCTAAAAGACTGTGTCAACTTATTCCCACCCAACCCTGTGTTTTTACTTGTCATGCTTATTTGCCGAATTCGGCGTATATATCTGTCTGACGGTGATTGGATCCAGTTAATACACAAACTTTCAATGTCATAGATGCATCCAATGTTGCTTGAAGAGTAAAGCTGTGTAATGGAGGCAGGAAACAAATAAATGAACTCAGGGCTCCCAATCATCGACTACATCTCTTCTCTTCCCTAGAAACGGCTTCATACGACTCATTCAATAACACAATATTCAATTTTTACTGCCCATAATGAGGGGGGCTGAGGCGGAAATGTTAGTCAGAAGGCAAAAGCGTTAGGAAAGTAGTGCAACGGGGCCATCATGACATACGAAAGTAGGTGTCACTTCTGTACCCGAATAGGGATCCCCACATAACGTGATCACCGACCATAACAACGACCCTAATCTAAAAGACTGTGTCAACTTATTCCCACCCAACCCTGTGTCTTTACTTGTCATGCTTATTTGCCGAATTCGGCGTTTATACTTGTCTGACGGTGATAGGATCCAGGTACGACACAAACTTTTAATGTCATAGATGCATCCAATGTTGCTTGAAGGGTAAAGCTGTGTAATAAAGGCAGGAAACAAAGCCATGAATTCAGGGCTGCCAATCATCGACTGCATCTCTTCTCTTCCCGAGGAATGGCTTCGTAAGACCCATTCAATAACACAATATTCAATTTTTACTGCCAATACCGAGGGTTAGCTGAGGCGGAAATGTTAGTCAGACGGCTAAAGCGATAGGAAAGTAGTGCAAAGGGGCCTTTATGACATACGAAAGTATGTGTCAGTTCTGTACCCGAATACGGATCCCCACATAACGTGATCACCGACCATAACAGCGACCCTAATCTAATAAACTGTGTCAACATATTCCCACCCAACCCTGTGTCTTTACTTGTCATGCTTATTTGCCGAATTCGGCGTTTACACCTGTCTGACGGTGATAGGATCCAGGTACGAGACGAACTTCCAATGTCATAGATGCATCGAATGTTGCTTGAAGGGTAATGCTGTGTAATGAAGGCAGGAAACAAAGACATGAATTCAGGACTCAAAATCATCGACTACATCTCTTCTCTTCCCTAGGAACGGCTTCATACCACTCATTCAAAAACACAATATTCAATTTTTACTGCCATAATGAGGGGGGCTGAGGCGGAATGGTTAGTCAGAAGGCTAAAGCGATAGGAAAGTGGTGCAACGGGGCCATCATGACATACGAAAGTATGTGTCACTTCTGTACCCGAGTAGGGATCCCCACATAACGTGATCACCGACCATAACAGCGACCCTAATCTAAAAGACTGTGTCAACTTATTCTCACCCAACCCTGTGTCTTTTCTTGTCATGCTTATTTGCCGAATTCGGCGTTTATATCTGTCTGACGGAGATAGGATCCAGGTACGACACAAACTTTCAATGTCATAGATGCATCCAATGTTGCTTGAAGGGTAAAGCTGTGTAATAAAGGCAGGAAACAAAGACATGAATTCAGGGCTCCCAATCATCGACTACATCTCTTCTCTTCGCTAGGAGCGGCTTCATACGACTCATTCAGTAACACAATATTCAATTTTTACTGCCAATAATGAGGGGGGCTGAGGCGGAAATGATAGTCAGAAGGCAAAAGCGTTAGGAAAGTAGTGCAACGGAGCCATTATGACATACGATAGTATGTGTCACTTCTGTACCCGAATAGGGATCCCCACATAACGTGATCACCGACCATAACAGCGACTCTAATCTAAAAGACTGTGTCAACTTATTCCCACCCAATTCTGTGATTTTACTTGTCATGCTTATTTGCCGAATTCGGCGTTTATACCTGTCTGACGGTGATAGGATCCAGGTACGACACAAACTTTCATTGTCGTAGATGCATCCAATGTTGCTTGGAGAGTAAAGCTGTGTAATGGAGGCAGGAAACAAAGACATGAATTCAGGGCTCCCAATCATCGACTTCATCTCTTCTCTTCCCTAGGAACGGCTTCATACCGCTCATTCAATAACACAAAATTCAATTTTAACTGCCAATAAAGAGAGGGGCTGCGGCGGAAATGTTAGTCAGAAGGCTATAGCGTTAGGAAAGTAGTGCAACGGGGCCATCATGACATTCGAAAGAATGTGTCACTTCTGTACCCGAATAGAGATCCCCACATATCGTTATCACCGACCATAACACCGACCCTAATATAATAGACTGTGTCAACTTATTCCCACCCAACCCTGTGTTTTTACTTGTCATGCTTGTTTGCCGAATTCGGCGTTTATACCTGTCTGACGGTGATTGGATCCAGTTACGACACAAACTTTCAATGTCATAGATGCATCCAATGTTGCTCGAAGAGTAAAGCTGTGTTATGGAGGCAGGAAACAAATAAATGAATTCAGTGCTCCCAATCATCGACTACATCTCTTCTCTTCCCTAGAAACGGCTTCATACGACTCATTCAATAACACAATATTCAATTTTTACTGCCAATAATGAGGGGGCTGAGGCGGAAATGTTAGTCAGAAGGCTAAAGCGGTAGGAAAGTGGTGCAACGGGGCCATCATGACATACGAAAGTATGTGTCACTTCTGTACCCGAATACGGATCCCCACATATCGTGATCACCGACCATAACAGCGACCCTAATCTAAAAGACTGTGTCACCTTATTCCCACCCAACTCTATGTTTTTATTTGTCATGCTTATTTGCCGAATTCGGCGTTTATACCTGTCTGACGGTGATAGGATCCAGGTACGACACAAACTTTCAATGTCATAGAGGCATCCAATGTTGCTTGAAGAGTAAAGCTGTGTAATGGAGGCAGGAAACAAATACATGAATTCAAGGCTCCCAATCATCGACTACATCCCTTCGCTTCCCTAGGAACGGCTTCATACGACTCATTCAATAACACAATATTCAATTTTTACTGCCAATAATGAGGGGGGGTTGAGGCGGAAATGTTAGTGAGAAGGCAAAAGCATTAGGAAAGTAGTGCAACGGGGCCATCATGACATACGAAAGTATGTGTCACTTCTGTACCCGAATGGGGATCCCCACATAACGTGATCACCGACCATAACACCGACCCTAATCTAAAAGACTGCATCAACATATTCGCACCCAACCCTGTGTCTTTACTTTTCATGTTTATTTGCCGAATTCGGCGTTTATACCTGTCTGACGGTGATAGGATCCAGGTACGACACAAACTTTCATTGTCGTAGATGCATCCAATGTTGCTTGGAGAGTAAAGCTGTGTAATGGAGGCAGGAAACAAAGACATGAATTCAGGGCTCCCAATCATCGACTACATCTCTTCTCTTCCCTAGGAACGGCTTCATACGACTCATTCAATAACACAATATTCAATTTTTACTGCCAATAATGAGGGGGGCTGAGGCGGAAATGATAGTCAGAAGGCAAAAGCGTTAGGAAAGTAGTGCAACGGGGCCATCATGACATACGAAAGTATGTGTCACTTCTGTACCCGAGTAGGGATCCCCAGATAACGCGATCACCGACCATAACAGCGACCCTAATCTAAAAAACTGTGTCAACTTATTCTCACCCAACCCTGTGTCTTTACTTGTCATGCTTATTTGCCGAATTCGGCGTTTATATCTGTCTGACGGAGATAGGATCCAGGTACGACACAAACTTTCAATGTCATAGATGCATCCAATGTTGCTTGAAGGGTAAAGCTGTGTAATAAAGGCAGGAAACAAAGACATGAATTCAGGGCTCCCAATCATCGACTACGTCTCTTCTCTTCGCTAGGAACGGCTTCATACGACTCATTCAGTAACACAATATTCAATTTTTACTGCCAATAATGAGGGGGGCTGAGGCGGAAATGATAGTCAGAAGGCAAAAGCGTTAGGAAAGTAGTGCAACGGAGCCATCATGACATACGAAAGTATGTGTCACTTCTGTACCCGAATAGGGATCCCCACATAACGTGATCACCGACCATAACAGCGACTCTAATCTAAAAGACTGTGTCAACTTATTCCCACCCAACCCTTTGTCTTTACTTGTCATGCTTATTTGCCGAATTCGGCGTTAATACCTGTCTGACGGTGATAGGATCCAGGTACGACACAAACTTTCAATGTCATAGATGCATCCAATGTTGCTTGAAGGGTAAAGCTGGGTAATAAAGGCAGGAAACAAAGACAAGAATTCAGGGCTCCCAATCATCGACCACATCTCTTCTCTTCCCTAAGAACGGCTTCATACGACTCATTCAATAACACAATATTTAATTTTTACTGCCAATAATGAGGGGGGCTGAGGCGGAAATGTTATTCAGAAGGCTAAAGCGATAGGAAAGTAGTGCAACGGGGCCATCATGACATACGAAAGTATGTGTCACTTCTGTACCCGATTGGGGATCCCCACATAACGTGATCACCGACCATAACAGCGACCCTAATCTAAAAAACTGTATCAAGTTATTTCCACCCAACCCTGTGTCTTTGCTTGTCATGCTTAATTGCCGAATTCGGCGTTTATACCTGTCTGACGGTGATAGGATCCAGGTACGACACAAACTCTCAATGTCATAGATGCATCCAATGTTGCTTGAAGGGTAAAGCTGTGTAATGAAAGCAGGAAACAAAGACATGAATTCAGGGCTCCCAATCATCGACTACATCTTTTCTCTTCCCTAGGAATGGCTCCATAAGACACATTCAATAACACAATATTCAATTTTTACTGCCAATAATGAGGGGGGCTGAGGCGAAATGTTAGTCAGAAGGCATAAGCGTTAGGAAAGTAGTGCAACGGGGCCATCATGACATACGAAAGTATGTGTCACTTCTGTACCCGAATGGGGATCCCCACATAACGTGATCACCGACCGTAACAGCGACCCTAATCTAAAAGACTGTGTCAACTTATTCCCAACTAACCCTGTGTCTTTACTTGTCATCCTTATTTGCCGAATTCGGCGTTTATACCTGTCTGACGGTGATAGGATCCAGGTACGACACTAACTTTCAATGTCATAGATGCATCGAATGTTGCTTGAAGGGTAATGCTGTGTAATGAAGGCAGGAAACAAAGACATGAATTCAGAATTCAAAATCATCGACTACATCTCTTCTCTTCCCTAGGAACGGCTTCATACCACTCATTCAATAACACAATATTCAATTTTTACTGCCATAATGAGGGGGGCTGAGGCTGAAATGATAGTCAGAAGGCAAAAGCCTTAGGAAAGTAGTGCAACGGAGCCATCATGACATACGAAAGCATGTGTCACTTCTGTACCCGAATAGGGATCCCTACATAACGTGATCACCGACCATAACAGCGACTCTAATCTAAAAGACTGTGTCAACTTATTCCCACCCAACTCTGTGATTTTACTTGTCATGCTTATTTGCCGAATTCGGCGTTTATACCTGTCTGACGGTGATAGGATCCAGGTACGACACAAACTTGCATTGTCGTAGATGCATCCAATGTTGCTTGGAGAGTAAAGCTGTGTAATGGAGGCAGGAAACAAAGACATGAATTCAGGGCTCCCAATCATCGACTACATCTCTTCTCTTCCCTAGGAACGGCTTCATACGACTCATTCAATAACACAATATTCAATTTTTACTGCCAATACCGAGGGTTAGCTGAGGTGGAAATGTTAGTCAGACGGCTAAAGCCATAGGAAACTAGTGCAACGGGGCCTTCATGACATACGAAAGTACGTGTCACTTCTGTACCCGAATACGGATCCCCACATATCGTGATCACCGACCATAACAGCGACCCTAATCTAAAAGACTGTGTCAACTTATTCCCACCCAACCCTGTGTTTTTACTTGTCATGCTTATTTGCCGAATTCGGCGTATATATCTGTCTGACGGTGATTGGATCCAGTTAATACACAAACTTTCAATGTCATAGATGCATCCAATGTTGCTTGAAGAGTAAAGCTGTGTAATGGAGGCAGGAAACAAATAAATGAACTCAGGGCTCCCAATCATCGACTACATCTCTTCTCTTCCCTAGAAACGGCTTCATACGACTCATTCAATAACACAATATTCAATTTTTACTGCCCATAATGAGGGGGGCTGAGGCGGAAATGTTAGTCAGAAGGCAAAAGCGTTAGGAAAGTAGTGCAACGGGGCCATCATGACATACGAAAGTATGTGTCACTTCTGTACCCGAATAGGGATCCCCACATAACGTGATCACCGACCATAACAACGACCCTAATCTAAAAGACTGTGTCAACTTATTCCCACCCAACCCTGTGTCTTTACTTGTCATGCTTATTTGCCGAATTCGGCGTTTATACTTGTCTGACGGTGATAGGATCCAGGTACGACACAAACTTTTAATGTCATAGATGCATCCAATGTTGCTTGAAGGGTAAAGCTGTGTAATAAAGGCAGGAAACATAGCCATGAATTCAGGGCTGCCAATCATCGACTGCATCTCTTCTCTTCCCGAGGAATGGCTTCGTAAGACCCATTCAATAACACAATATTCAATTTTTACTGCCAATACCGAGGGTTAGCTGAGGCGGAAATGTTAGTCAGACGGCTAAAGCGATAGGAAAGTAGTGCAAAGGGGCCTTTATGACATACGAAAGTATGTGTCAGTTCTGTACCCGAATACGGATCCCCACATAACGTGATCACCGACCATAACAGCGACCCTAATCTAATAAACTGTGTCAAGTTATTCCCACCCAACCCTGTGTCTTTACTTGTCATGCTTATTTGCCGAATTCGGCGTTTACACCTGTCTGACGGTGATAGGATCCAGGTACGACACGAACTTCCAATGTCATAGATGCATCGAATGTTGCTTGAAGGGTAATGCTGTGTAATGAAGGCAGGAAACAAAGACATGAATTCAGGACTCAAAATCATCGACTACATCTCTTCTCTTCCCTAGGAACGGCTTCATACCACTCATTCAATAACACAATATTCAATTTTTACTGCCATAATGAGGGGGGCTGAGGCGGAATGGTTAGTCAGAAGGCTAAAGCGATAGGAAAGTGGTGCAACGGGGCCATCATGACATACGAAAGTATGTGTCACTTCTGTACCCGAGTAGGGATCCCCACATAACGTGATCACCGACCATAACAGCGACCCTAATCTAAAAGACTGTGTCAACTTATTCTCACCCAACCCTGTGTCTTTTCTTGTCATGCTTATTTGCCGAATTCGGCGTTTATATCTGTCTGACAGAGATAGGATCCAGGTACGACACAAACTTTCAATGTCATAGATGCATCCAATGTTGCTTGAAGGGTAAAGCTGTGTAATAAAGGCAGGAAACAAAGACATGAATTCAGGGCTCCCAATCATCGACTACATCTCTTCTCTTCGCTAGGAGCGGCTTCATACGACTCATTCAGTAACACAATATTCAATTTTTACTGCCAATAATGAGGGGGGCTGAGGCGGAAATGATAGTCAGAAGGCAAAAGCGTTAGGAAAGTAGTGCAACGGAGGCATTATGACATACGATAGTATGTGTCACTTCTGTACCCGAATAGGGATCCCCACATAACGTGATCACCGACCATAACAGCGACTCTAATCTAAAAGACTGTGTCAACTTATTCCCACCCAATTCTGTGATTTTACTTGTCATGCTTATTTGCCGAATTCGGCGTTTATACCTGTCTGACGGTGATAGGATCCAGGTACGACACAAACTTTCATTGTCGTAGATGCATCCAATGTTGCTTGGAGAGTAAAGCTGTGTAATGGAGGCAGGAAACAAAGACATGAATTCAGGGCTCCCAATCATCGACTACATCTCTTCTCTTCCCTAGGAACGGCTTCATACGACTCATTCAATAACACAATATTCAATTTTTATTGCCAATAATGAGGGGGGCTGAGGCGGAAATGTTAGTCAGAAGGCAAAAGCGTTAGGAAAGTAGTGCAACGGGGCCATCATGACATACGAAAGTATGTGTCACTTCTGTACCCGAATTGGGATCTCCACATAACGTGATCACCGACCATAACAGCGACCCTAATCTAAAAAACTGTGTCAAGTTATTCCCACCCAACCCTGTGTCTTCACTTGTCATGCTTATTTGCCGAATTCGGCGTTTATACCTGTCTGACGGTGATGGGATCCAGGTACGACATAAACATTCAATGTCATAGATGCATCCAATGTTGCTTGAAGGGTAAAGCTGTGTAATGTAGGCAGGAAACAAAGACATGAATTCAGTGCTCCCAATCATCGACTTCATCTCTTCTCTTCCCTAGGAACGGCTTCATACCGCTCATTCAATAACACAAAATTCAATTTTAACTGCCAATAAAGAGAGGGGCTGCGGCGGAAATGTTAGTCAGAAGGCTATAGCGTTAGGAAAGTAGTGCAACGGGGCCATCATGACATTCGAAAGTATGTGTCACTTCTGTACCCGAATAGAGATCCCCACATATCGTTATCACCGACCATAACACCGACCCTAATATAATAGACTGTGTCAACTTATTCCCACCCAACCCTGTGTTTTTACTTGTCATGCTTGTTTGCCGAATTCGGCGTTTATACCTGTCTGACGGTGATTGGATCCAGTTACGACACAAACTTTCAATGTCATAGATGCATCCAATGTTGCTCGAAGAGTAAAGCTGTGTTATGGAGGCAGGAAACAAATAAATGAATTCAGTGCTCCCAATCATCGACTACATCTCTTCTCTTCCCTAGAAACGGCTTCATACCACTCATTCAATAACACAATATTCAATTTTTACTGCCAATAATGAGGGGGCTGAGGCGGAAATGTTAGTCAGAAGGCTAAAGGGGTAGGAAAGTGGTGCAACGGGGCCATCATGACATACGAAAGTATGTGTCACTTCTGTACCCGAATACGGATCCCCACATATCGTGATCACCGACCATAACAGCGACCCTAATCTAAAAGACTGTGTCACCTTATTCCCACCCAACTCTATGTTTTTATTTGTCATGATTATTTGCCGAATTCGGCGTTTATACCTGTCTGACGGTGATAGGATCCAGGTACGACACAAACTTTCAATGTCATAGAGGCATCCAATGTTGCTTGAAGAGTAAAGCTGTGTAATGGAGGCAGGAAACAAATACATGAATTCAAGGCTCCCAATCATCGACTACATCCCTTTGCTTCCCTAGGAACGGCTTCATACGACTCATTCAATAACACAATATTCAATTTTTACTGCCAATAATGAGGGGGGTTGAGGCGGAAATGTTAGTGAGAAGGCAAAAGCATTAGGAAAGTAGTGCAACGGGGCCATCATGACATACGAAAGTATGTGTCACTTCTGTACCCGAATGGGGATCCCCACATAACGTGATCACCGACCATAACACCGACCCTAATCTAAAAGACTGCATCAACATATTCGCACCCAACCCTGTGTCTTTACTTTTCATGTTTATTTGCCGAATTCGGCGTTTATACCTGTCTGACGGTGATAGGATCCAGGTACGACACAAACTTTCATTGTCGTAGATGCATCCAATGTTGCTTGGAGACTAAAGCTGTGTAATGGAGGCAGGAAACAAAGACATGAATTCAGGGCTCCCAATCATCGACTACATCTCTTCTCTTCCCTAGGAACGGCTTCATACGACTCATTCAATAACACAATATTCAATTTTCACTGCCAATAATGAGGGGGGCTGAGGCGGAAATGTTAGTCAGAAGGCAAAAGCGTTAGGAAAGTAGTGCAACGGGGCCATCATGACATACGAAAGTATGTGTCACTTCTGTACCCGAATAGGGATCCCCACATAACGTGATCACCGACCATAACAGCGACTCTAATCTAAAAGACTGTGTCAACTTATTCCCACCCAACCCTTTGTCTTTACTTGTCATGCTTATTTGCCGAATTCGGCGTTAACACCTGTCTGACGGTGATAGGATCCAGGTACGACTCTAACTTTCAATGTCATAGATGCATCCAATGTTGCTTGAAGGGTAAAGCTGGGTAATAAAGGCAGGAAACAAAGACAAGAATTCAGGGCTCCCAATCATCGACCACATCTCTTCTCTTCCCTAAGAACGGCTTCATACGACTCATTCAATAACACAATATTTAATTTTTACTGCCAATAATGAGGGGGGCTGAGGCGGAAATGTTATTCAGAAGGCTAAAGCGATAGGAAAGTAGTGCAACGGGGCCATCATGACATACGAAAGTATGTGTCACTTCTGTACCCGATTGGGGATCCCCACATAACGTGATCACCGACCATAACAGCGACCCTAATCTAAAAAACTGTATCAAGTTATTTCCACCCAACCCTGTGTCTTTGCTTGTCATGCTTAATTGCCGAATTCGGCGTTTATACCTGTCTGACGGTGATAGGATCCAGGTACGACACAAACTCTCAATGTCATAGATGCATCCAATGTTGTTTGAAGGGTAAAGCTGTGTAATGAAAGCAGGAAACAAAGACATGAATTCAGGGCTCCCAATCATCGACTACATCTTTTCTCTTCCCTAGGAATGGCTCCATAAGACACATTCAATAACACAATATTCAATTTTTACTGCCAATAATGAGGGGGGCTGAGGCGAAATGTTAGTCAGAAGGCATAAGCGTTAGGAAAGTAGTGCAACGAGGCCATCATGACATACGAAAGTATGTGTCACTTCTGTACCCGAATGGGGATCCCTACATAACGTGATCACCGACCATAACAGCGACCCTAATCTAAAAGACTGTGTCAACTTATTCCCAACTAACCCTGTGTCTTTACTTGTCATGCTTATTTGCCGAATTCGGAGTTTATACCTGTCTGACGGTGATAGGATCCAGGTACGACACTAACTTTCAATGTCATAGATGCATCCAATGTTGCTTGAAGGGTAAAGCTGTGTAATAAAGGCAGGAAACAAAGACATGAATTCAGGGCTCCCAATCATCGACTACATCTCTTCTCTTCGCTAGGAACGGCTTCATCGACTCATTCAATAACACAATATTCAATTTTTACTGCCAATAATGAGGGGGGCTGAGGCGGAAATGTTAGTCAGAAGGCTAAAGCGTTAGGAAAGTAGTGCAACGGGGCCATCATGACATACGAATGTATGTGTCACTTCTGTACCCGAATAGGGATCTCCACATAACGTGATCAACGACCGTAACAGCGACCCTAATCTAAAAGACTGTGTCAACTTATTCCCACCCAACCCTGTGTCTTCACTTGTCATGCTTATTTGCCGAATTCGGTGTTTATACCTGTCTGACGGTGATAGGGTCCAGGTACGACACAAACTTTCAATATTATAGATGCATCCAATGTTGCTTTATGGGTAAAGCTGTGTAATGAAGGCAGGAAACAAAGACATGAATTAAGGGCTCCCAATCATCGACTACATCTCTTCTCTTCCCTAGGAATGGCTCCATAAGACACATTCAATAACACAATATTCAATTTTTACTGCCAATAATGAGGGGGGCTGAGGCGGAAATGTTAGTCAGAAGGCAAAAGCGTTAGGAAAGTAGTGCAACGGGGCCATCATGACATACGAAAGTATGTGTCACTTCTGTACCCGAATGGGGATCCCCACATAACGTGGTCACCGACCATAACAGCGACCCTAATCTAAAAGACTGCGTCAAATTATTCCCACCCAACCCTGTGTCTTTACTTGTCATGCTTATTTGCCGAATTCGCCATTTATACCTGTCTGACGGTGATAGGATCCAGGTACGACACTAACTTTCAATGTCATAGATGAATCCAATGTTGCATGAAGGGTAAAGCTGTGTAATAAAGGCAGGAAACAAAGACATGAATTCAGGGCTCCCAATCATCGACTACATCTCTTTTCTTCCCTAGGAACGGCTTCATTCGACTCATTCAATAACACAATATTTAATTTTTACTGCCAATAATGAGGGGGGCTGAGGCGGAAATGTTAGTCAGAAGGCTAAGGCGTTAGGAAAGTAGTGCAACGGGGCCATCATGACAACGAAAGTATGTGTCACTTCTGTACCCGAATAGGGATCTCCACATAACGTGATCACCGACCATAACAGCGACCCTAATCTAAAAGACTGTGTCAACTTATTCCCACCCAACCCTGTGTCTTCACTTGTCATGCTTATTTGCCGAATTCGGCGTTTATACTTGTCTGACGGTGATAGGATCCAGGTACGACACAACCTTTCAATGTCATAGATGCATCCAATGTTGCTTGAAGGGTAAAGCTGTGTAATGAAGGCAAGAAACAAAGACATGAAATCAGGACTCCCAATCATCGACTACATCTCTTCTCTTCCCTAGGAACGGCTTCATACGACTCATTCAATAACAAAATGTTAAATGTTTACTGCCAATAATGAGGGGGGCTGAGGCGGAAATGTTATTCAGAAGGCTAAAGCGATAGGAAAGTAGTGCAACGGGGCCATCATGACATACGAAAGTATGTGTCACTTCTGTACCCGAATGGGGATCCCCACATAACGTGATCACCGACCATAACACCGACCCAAATCCAAAAAACTAAGTCAAGTTATTCCCACCCAACCGTGTGTCTTTACTTGTCATGCTTATTTGCCGAACTCGGCGTTTATACCTGTCTGACGGTGATAGGATCCAGGTACGACATAAACATTCAATGTCATAGATGCATCCAATGTTGCTTGAAGGGTAAAGCTGTGTAATGAAGGCAGGAAACAGAGACATGAATTAAGTGCTCCCAATCATCGACTACATCTCTTCTCTCCCCTAGGAACGGCTTCATACCACACATTCAATAACACAATATTCAACTTTTACTGCCAATAACGAGAGGGGCTGAGGCGGAAATGTTATTCAGAAGGCTAAAGCTATAGGAAAGTAGTGCTACGGGGCCATCATGACATACGAATGTATGTGTCACTTCCGTACCCGAATATGGATCCCCACATAACGTGATCACCGACCACAACAGCGACCCTAATCTAAAAGACTGAGTCAAGTAATTGCCACCCAACCCTGTGTCTTTACTTGTCATGCTTATTTGCCGAATTCGGCGTTTATACCTGTCTGACGGTGATAGGATCCAGGTACGACACAAACTTACAATGTCATAGATGCATCCAATGTTGCTTGAAGGTTAAAGCTGTGTAATAAAAGCAGGAAACAAAGACATGAATTCAGGGCTCCCAATCATCGACTACATCTCTTCTCTTCCCTAAGAACGGCTTCATACGACTCATTCAATAACACAATATTCAATTTTTACTGCCAATAATGAGGGGGCTGAGGCGGAAATGTTATTCAGAAGGCTAAAGCGATAGGAAAGTAGTGCAACGGGGCCATCATGACATACGAAAGTATGTGTCACTTCTGTACCCGAATGGGGATCCCCACATAACGTGATCACCGACCATAACACCGACCCAATTCCAAAAAACTAAGTCAAGTTATTCCCACCCAACCGTGTGTCTTTACTTGTCATGCTTATTTGCCGAACTCGGCGTTTATACCTGTCTGACGGTGATAGGATCCAGGTACGACACAAACATTCAATGTCATAGATGCATCCAATGTTGCTTGAAGGGTAAAGCTGTGTAATGAAGGCAGGAAACAGAGACATGAATTAAGTGCTCCCAATCATCGACTACATCTCTTCTCTTCCCTAGGAACAGCTTCATACCACACATTCAATAACACAATATTCAATTTGCTACTGCCAATAATGAGAGGGGCTGAGGCGGGATTGTTCGTCAGAAGGCTAAAGCGATAGGAAAGTGGTGCAAAGGGGCCCTCATGACATACGAAAGTATGTGTCACTGCTGTACCCGAATGGGGATCCCCACATAACGTGGTCACCGACCATAACAGCGACCCTAATCTAAAAGACTGCGTCAAATTATTCCCACCCAACCCTGTGTCTTTACTTGTCATGCTTATTTGCCGAATTCGCCATTTATACCTGTCTGACGGTGATAGGATCCAGGTACGACACTAACTTTCAATGTCATAGATGAATCCAATGTTGCATGAAGGGTAAAGCTGTGTAATAAAGGCAGGAAACAAAGACATGAATTCAGGGCTCCCAATCATCGACTACATCTCTTCTCTTCCCTAGGAACGGCTTCATTCGACTCATTCAATAACACAATATTTATTTTTACTGCCAATAATGAGGGGGGCTGAGGCGGAAATCTTAGTCAGAAGGCTAAGGCGTTAGGAAAGTAGTGCAACGGGGCCATCATGACATACGAAAGTATGTGTCACTTCTGTACCCGAATAGGGATCTCCACATAACGTGATCACCGACCATAACAGCGACCCTAATCTAAAAAACTGTGTCAACTTATTCCCACCCAACCCTGTGTCTTCACTTGTCATGCTTATTTGCCGAATTCGGCGTTTATACCTGTCTGACGGTGATAGGGTCCAGGTACGACACAAACTTTCAATATTATAGATGCATCCAATGTTGCTTTATGGGTAAAGCTGTGTAATGAAGGCAGGAAACAAAGACATGAATTCAGGGCTCCCAATCATCGACTACATCTCTTCTCTTCCCTAGGAACGGCTTCATACGACTCATTCAGTAACACAATATTCAATTTTTACTGCCAATACCAAGGGTTAGCTGAGGCGGAAATGTTAGTCAGAGGGCTAAAGCGATAGGAAAGTAGTGCAACGTGGCCTTCATGACATACGAAAGTATGTGTCACTTCTGTACCCGAATACGGATCCCCACATAACGTGATCACCGACCATAACAACAACCCTAATCTAAAAGACTGTGTCAACTTATTCCCACCCAACCCTGTGTCTTTATTTGTCATGCTTATTTGCCGAATTCGGCGTTTGTTCCTGTCTGACGGTGATAGGATCCAGGTACGACACAAACATTCAATGTCATAGATGCATCCAATGTTGCTTGAAGGGTAAAGCTGTGTAATGAAAGCAGGAAACAAAGACATGAATTAAGTGCTCCCAATCATCGACTACATCTCTTCTCTTCCCTAGGAACAGCTTCATACCACACATTCAATAACACAATATTCAATTTGCTACTGCCAATAATGAGAGGGGCTGAGGCGGAAATGTTCGTCAGAAGGCTAAAGCGATAGGAAAGTGGTGCAGCGGGGCCCTCATGACATACGAAAGTATGTGTCACTTCTGTACCCGAATAGGGATCCCCACATAACGTGATCCCCGACCATATCAGCGACCCTAATCTAAAAGACTGTGTCAACTTATTCCCTCCCAACCCTGTGTTTTTACTTGTCATGCTTATTTGCCGAATTCGGCGTTTATACCTGTCTGACGGTGATAGGATCCAGGTACGACACTAACTTTCAATGTCATAGATGCATCCAATGTTGCTTGAAGGGTAAAACTGTGTAATAAAGGCAGGAAACCAAGTCCAGAATTCAGGGCTCCCAATCATCGACTACATCTCTTCTCTTCCCTAAGAACGGCTTCATACGACTCATTCAATAACACAATATTCAATTTTTACTGCCAATAATGAGGGGGCTGAGGCGGAAATGTAATTCAGAAGGCTAAAGCGATAGGAAAGTAGTGCTACGGGGCCATCATGACATACGAATGTATGTGTCACTTCCGTACCCGAATATGGATCCCCACATAACGTGATCACCGACCACAGCAGCGACCCTAATCTAAAAGACTGAGTCAAGTAATTGCCACCCAACCCTGTGTCTTTACTTGTCATGCTTATTTGCCGAATTCTTCGTTTATACTTGTCTGACGGTGAAAGGATCCAGGTACGACACAAACTTTCAATGTCATAGATGCATCCAATGTAGCTTGAAGGGCAAAGCTGTGTAATAAAGGCAGGAAACAAAGACATGAATTCAGGGCTCCCAATCATCGACTACATCTCTTCTCTTCCCTAGGAACGGCTTCATACGACTCATTCAGTAACACAATATTCAATTTTTACTGCCAATACCAAGGGTTAGCTGAGGCGGAAATGTTAGTCAGAGGGCTAAAGCGATGGGAAAGTAGTGCAACGTGGCCTTCATGACGTACGAAAGTATGTGTCACTTCTGTACCCGAATACGGATCCCCACATAACGTGATCACCGACCATAACAACAACCCTAATCTAAAAGACAGTGTCAACTTATTCCCACCCAACCCTGTGTCTTTATTTGTCATGCTTATTTGCCGAATTTGGCGTTTGTTCCTGTCTGACGGTGATAGGATCCAGGTACGACACAAACATTCAATGTCATAGATGCATCCAATGTTGCTTGAAGGGTAAAGCTGTGTAATGAAACCAGGAAACAAAGACATGAATTAAGTGCTCCCAATCATCGACTACATCTCTTCTCTTCCCTAGGAACAGCTTCATACCACACATTCAATAACACAATATTCAATTTGCTACTGCCAATAATGAGAGGGGCTGAGGCGGAAATGGTAGTCAGAAGGCTAAAGCGTTAGGAAAGTAGTGCAACGGGGCCATCATGACATACGAAAGTATGTGTCACTTCTGTACCCGAATAGGGATCCCCACATAACGTGATCCCCGACCATATCAGCGACCCTAATCTAAAAGACTGTGTCAACATATTCCCTCCCAACCCTGTGTTTTTACTTGTCATGCTTATTTGCCGAATTCGGCGTTTATACCTGTCTGACGGTGATAGGATCCAGGTACGACACTAACTTTCAATGTCATAGATGCATCCAATGTTGCTTGAAGGGTAAAGCTGTGTAATAAAGGCAGGAAACAAAGACATGAATTCAGGGCTCCCAATCATCGACTACATCTCTTCTCTTCCCTAGGAACGGCTTCATTCGACTCATTCAATAACACAATATTTATTTTTACTGCCAATAATGAGGGGGGCTGAGGCGGAAATGTTAGTCAGAAGGCTAAGGCGTTAGGAAAGTAGTGCAACGGGGCCATCATGACGTACGAAAGTATGTGTCACTTCTGTACCCGAATAGGGATCTCCACATAACGTGATCACCGACCATAACAGCGACCCTAATCTAAAAGACTGTGTCAACTTATTCCCACCCAACCCTGTGTCTTTACTTGTCATGCTTATTTGCCGAATTCGGCGTTTATACCTGTCTGACGGTGATAGGGTCCAGGTACGACACAAACTTACAATATTATAGATGCATCCAATGTTGCTTTATGGGTAAAGCTGTGTAATGAAGGCAGGAAACAAAGACATGAATTCAGGGCTCCCAATCATCGAC
Organism: Schistocerca piceifrons; assembly: GCF_021461385.2. NCBI lineage: Eukaryota > Metazoa > Arthropoda > Insecta > Orthoptera > Acrididae > Schistocerca > Schistocerca piceifrons. The sequence continues at coordinate 140,482 of NW_025728987.1, read as the reverse complement.
TACATCTCTTCTCTTCCCTAGGAATGGCTCCATAAGACACATTCAATAACACAATATTCAATTTTTACTGCCAATAATGAGGGGGGCTGAGGCGGAAATGTTAGTCAGAAGGCAAAAGCGTTAGGAAAGTAGTGCAACGGGGCCATCATGACATACGAATGTATGTGTCACTTCTGTACCCGAATGGGGATCCCCACATAACGTGGTCACCGACCATAACAGCGACCCTAATCTAAAAGACTGCGTCAAATTATTCCCACCCAACCCTGTGTCTTTACTTGTCATGCTTATTTCCCGAATTCGCCATTTATACTTGTCTGACGGTGATAGGATCCAGGTACGACACTAACTTTCAATGTCATAGATGAATCCAATGTTGCATGAAGGGTAAAGCTGTGTAATAAAGGCAGGAAACAAAGACATGAATTCAGGGCTCCCAATCATCGACTACATCTCTTCTCTTCCCTAGGAACGGCTTCATTCGACTCATTCAATAACACAATATTCAATTTTTACTGCCAATAATGAGGGGGGCTGAGGCGAAATGTTAGTCAGAAGGCATAAGCGTTAGGAAAGTAGTGCAACGGGGCCATCATGACATACGAAAGTATGTGTCACTTCTGTACCCGAATGGGGATCCCCACATAACGTGATCACCGACCATAACAGCGACCCTAATCTAAAAGACTGTGTCAACTTATTCCCAACTAACCCTGTGTCTTTACTTGTCATGCTTATTTGCCGAATTCGGCGTTTATACCTGTCTGACGGTGATAGGATCCAGGTACGACACTAACTTTCAATGTCATAGATGCATCCAATGTTGCTTGAAGGGTAAAGCTGTGTAATAAAGGCAGGAAACAAAGACATGAATTCAGGGCTCCCAATCATCGACTACATCTCTTCTCTTCGCTAGGAACGGCTTCATCGACTCATTCAATAACACAATATTCAATTTTTACTGCCAATAATGAGGGGGGCTGAGGCGGAAATGTTAGTCAGAAGGCTAAAGCGTTAGGAAAGTAGTGCAACGGGGCCATCATGACATACGAATGTATGTGTCACTTCTGTACCCGAATAGGGATCTCCACATAACGTGATCAACGACCGTAACAGCGACCCTAATCTAAAAGACTGTGTCAACCTGTTCCCACCCAACCCTGTGTCTTCACTTGTCATGCTTATTTGCCGAATTCGGCGTTTATACCTGTCTGACGGTGATAGGGTCCAGGTACGACACAAACTTTCAATATTATAGATGCATCCAATGTTGCTTTATGGGTAAAGCTGTGTAATGAAGGCAGGAAACAAAGACATGAATTAAGGGCTCCCAATCATCGACTACATCTCTTCTCTTCCCTAGGAATGGCTCCATAAGACACATTCAATAACACAATATTCAATTTTTACTGCCAATAATGAGGGGGGCTGAGGCGGAAATGTTAGTCAGAAGGCAAAAGCGTTAGGAAAGTAGTGCAACGGGGCCATCATGACATACGAAAGTATGTGTCACTTCTGTACCCGAATGGGGATCCCCACATAACGTGGTCACCGACCATAACAGCGACCCTAATCTAAAAGACTGCGTCAAATTATTCCCACCCAACCCTGTGTCTTTACTTGTCATGCTTATTTGCCGAATTCGCCATTTATACCTGTCTGACGGTGATAGGATCCAAGTACGACACTAACTTTCAATGTCATAGATGAATCCAATGTTGCATGAAGGGTAAAGCTGTGTAATAAAGGCAGGAAACAAAGACATGAATTCAGGGCTCCCAATCATCGACTACATCTCTTTTCTTCCCTAGGAACGGCTTCATTCGACTCATTCAATAACACAATATTTAATTTTTACTGCCAATAATGAGGGGGGCTGAGGCGGAAATGTTAGTCAGAAGGCTAAGGCGTTAGGAAAGTAGTGCAACGGGGCCATCATGACAACGAAAGTATGTGTCACTTCTGTACCCGAATAGGGATCTCCACATAACGTGATCACCGACCATAACAGCGACCCTAATCTAAAAGACTGTGTCAACTTATTCCCACCCAACCCTGTGTCTTCACTTGTCATGCTTATTTGCCGAATTCGGCGTTTATACTTGTCTGACGGTGATAGGATCCAGGTACGACACAACCTTTCAATGTCATAGATGCATCCAATGTTGCTTGAAGGGTAAAGCTGTGTAATGAAGGCAAGAAACAAAGACATGAAATCAGGACTCCCAATCATCGACTACATCTCTTCTCTTCCCTAGGAACGGCTTCATACGACTCATTCAATAACAAAATGTTAAATGTTTACTGCCAATAATGAGGGGGGCTGAGGCGGAAATGTTATTCAGAAGGCTAAAGCGATAGGAAAGTAGTGCAACGGGGCCATCATGACATACGAAAGTATGTGTCACTTCTGTACCCGAATGGGGATCCCCACATAACGTGATCACCGACCATAACACCGACCCAAATCCAAAAAACTAAGTCAAGTTATTCCCACCCAACCGTGTGTCTTTACTTGTCATGCTTATTTGCCGAACTCGGCGTTTATACCTGTCTGACGGTGATAGGATCCAGGTACGACATAAACATTCAATGTCATAGATGCATCCAATGTTGCTTGAAGGGTAAAGCTGTGTAATGAAGGCAGGAAACAGAGACATGAATTAAGTGCTCCCAATCATCGACTACATCTCTTCTCTCCCCTAGGAACGACTTCATACCACACATTCAATAACACAATATTCAACTTTTACTGCCAATAACGAGAGGGGCTGAGGCGGAAATGTTATTCAGAAGGCTAAAGCTATAGGAAAGTAGTGCTACGGGGCCATCATGACATACGAATGTATGTGTCACTTCCGTACCCGAATATGGATCCCCACATAACGTGATCACCGACCACAACAGCGACCCTAATCTAAAAGACTGAGTCAAGTAATTGCCACCCAACCCTGTGTCTTTACTTGTCATGCTTATTTGCCGAATTCGGCGTTTATACCTGTCTGACGGTGATAGGATCCAGGTACGACACAAACTTACAATGTCATAGATGCATCCAATGTTGCTTGAAGGTTAAAGCTGTGTAATAAAAGCAGGAAACAAGGACATGAATTCAGGGCTCCCAATCATCGACTACATCTCTTCTCTTCCCTAAGAACGGCTTCATACGACTCATTCAATAACACAATATTCAATTTTTACTGCCAATAATGAGGGGGCTGAGGCGGAAATGTTATTCAGAAGGCTAAAGCGATAGGAAAGTAGTGCAACGGGGCCATCATGACATACGAAAGTATGTGTCACTTCTGTACCCGAATGGGGATCCCCACATAACGTGATCACCGACCATAACACCGACCCAATTCCAAAAAACTAAGTCAAGTTATTCCCACCCAACCGTGTGTCTTTACTTGTCATGCTTATTTGCCGAACTCGGCGTTTATACCTGTCTGACGGTGATAGGATCCAGGTACGACACAAACATTCAATGTCATAGATGCATCCAATGTTGCTTGAACGGTAAAGCTGTGTAATGAAGGCAGGAAACAGAGACATGAATTAAGTGCTCCCAATCATCGACTACATCTCTTCTCTTCCCTAGGAACAGCTTCATACCACACATTCAATAACACAATATTCAATTTGCTACTGCCAATAATGAGAGGGGCTGAGGCGGGATTGTTCGTCAGAAGGCTAAAGCGATAGGAAAGTGGTGCAACGGGGCCCTCATGACATACGAAAGTATGTGTCACTGCTGTACCCAAATGGGGATCCCCACATAACGTGGTCACCGACCATAACAGCGACCCTAATCTAAAAGACTGCGTCAAATTATTCCCACCCAACCCTGTGTTTTTACTTGTCATGCTTATTTGCCGAATTCGGCGTTTATACCTGTCTGACGGTGATAGGATCCAGGTACGACACTAACTTTCAATGTCATAGATGCATCCAATGTTGCTTGAAGGGTAAAACTGTGTAATAAAGGCAGGAAACCAAGTCCAGAATTCAGGGCTCCCAATCATCGACTACATCTCTTCTCTTCCCTAAGAACGGCTTCATACGACTCATTCAATAACACAATATTCAATTTTTACTGCCAATAATGAGGGGGCTGAGGCGGAAATGTAATTCAGAAGGCTAAAGCGATAGGAAAGTAGTGCTACGGGGCCATCATGACATACGAATGTATGTGTCACTTCCGTACCCGAATATGGATCCCCACATAACGTGATCACCGACCACAGCAGCGACCCTAATCTAAAAGACTGAGTCAAGTAATTGCCACCCAACCCTGTGTCTTTACTTGTCATGCTTATTTGCCGAATTCTTCGTTTATACTTGTCTGACGGTGAAAGGATCCAGGTACGACACAAACTTTCAATGTCATAGATGCATCCAATGTAGCTTGAAGGGTAAAGCTGTGTAATAAAGGCAGGAAACAAAGACATGAATTCAGGGCTCCCAATCATCGACTACATCTCTTCTCTTCCCTAGGAACGGCTTCATTCGACTCATTCAATAACACAATATTTATTTTTACTGCCAATAATGAGGGGGGCTGAGGCGGAAATGTTAGTCAGAAGGCTAAGGCGTTAGGAAAGTAGTGCAACGGGGCCATCATGACATACGAAAGTATGTGTCACTTCTGTACCCGAATAGGGATCCACACATAACGTGATCCCCGACCATATCAGCGACCCTAATCTAAAAGACTGTGTCAACATATTCCCTCCCAACCCTGTGTTTTTACTTGTCATGCTTATTTGCCGAATTCGGCGTTTATACCTGTCTGACGGTGATAGGATCCAGGTACGACACTAACTTTCAATGTCATAGATGCATCCAATGTTGCTTGAAGGGTAAAGCTGTGTAATAAAGGCAGGAAACAAAGACATGAATTCAGGGCTCCCAATCATCGACTACATCTCTTCTCTTCCCTAGGAACGGCTTCATTCGACTCATTCAATAACACAATATTTATTTTTACTGCCAATAATGAGGGGGGCTGAGGCGGAAATGTTAGTCAGAAGGCTAAGGCGTTAGGAAAGTAGTGCAACGGGGCCATCATGACGTACGAAAGTATGTGTCACTTCTGTACCCGAATAGGGATCTCCACATAACGTGATCACCGACCATAACAGCGACCCTAATCTAAAAGACTGTGTCAACTTATTCCCACCCAACCCTGTGTCTTTACTTGTCATGCTTATTTGCCGAATTCGGCGTTTATACCTGTCTGACGGTGATAGGGTCCAGGTACGACACAAACTTACAATATTATAGATGCATCCAATGTTGCTTTATGGGTAAAGCTGTGTAATGAAGGCAGGAAACAAAGACATGAATTCAGGGCTCCCAATCATCGACTACATCTCTTCTCTTCCCTAGGAATGGCTCCATAAGACACATTCAATAACACAATATTCAATTTTTACTGCCAATAATGAGGGGGGCTGAGGCGGAAATGTTAGTCAGAAGGCAAAAGCGTTAGGAAAGTAGTGCAACGGGGCCATCATGACATACGAATGTATGTGTCACTTCTGTACCCAAATGGGGATCCCCACATAACGTGGTCACCGACCATAACAGCGACCCTAATCTAAAAGACTGCGTCAAATTATTCCCACCCAACCCTGTGTCTTTACTTGTCATGCTTATTTCCCGAATTCGCCATTTATACTTGTCTGACGGTGATAGGATCCAGGTACGACACTAACTTTCAATGTCATAGATGAATCCAATGTTGCATGAAGGGTAAAGCTGTGTAATAAAGGCAGGAAACAAAGACATGAATTCAGGGCTCCCAATCATCGACTACATCTCTTCTCTTCCCTAGGAACGGCTTCATTCGACTCATTCAATAACACAATATTCAATTTTTACTGCCAATAATGAGGGGGGCTGAGGCGAAATGTTAGTCAGAAGGCATAAGCGTTAGGAAAGTAGTGCAACGGGGCCATCATGACATACGAAAGTATGTGTCACTTCTGTACCCGAATGGGGATCCCCACATAACGTGATCACCGACCATAACAGCGACCCTAATCTAAAAGACTGTGTCAACTTATTCCCAACTAACCCTGTGTCTTTACTTGTCATGCTTATTTGCCGAATTCGGCGTTTATACCTGTCTGACGGTGATAGGATCCAGGTACGACACTAACTTTCAATGTCATAGATGCATCCAATGTTGCTTGAAGGGTAAAGCTGTGTAATAAAGGCAGGAAACAAAGACATGAATTCAGGGCTCCCAATCATCGACTACATCTCTTCTCTTCGCTAGGAACGGCTTCATCGACTCATTCAATAACACAATATTCAATTTTTACTGCCAATAATGAGGGGGGCTGAGGCGGAAATGTTAGTCAGAAGGCTAAAGCGTTAGGAAAGTAGTGCAACGGGGCCATCATGACATACGAATGTATGTGTCACTTCTGTACCCGAATAGGGATCTCCACATAACGTGATCAACGACCGTAACAGCGACCCTAATCTAAAAGACTGTGTCAACCTGTTCCCACCCAACCCTGTGTCTTCACTTGTCATGCTTATTTGCCGAATTCGGCGTTTATACCTGTCTGACGGTGATAGGGTCCAGGTACGACACAAACTTTCAATATTATAGATGCATCCAATGTTGCTTTATGGGTAAAGCTGTGTAATGAAGGCAGGAAACAAAGACATGAATTAAGGGCTCCCAATCATCGACTACATCTCTTCTCTTCCCTAGGAATGGCTCCATAAGACACATTCAATAACACAATATTCAATTTTTACTGCCAATAATGAGGGGGGCTGAGGCGGAAATGTTAGTCAGAAGGCAAAAGCGTTAGGAAAGTAGTGCAACGGGGCCATCATGACATACGAAAGTATGTGTCACTTCTGTACCCGAATGGGGATCCCCACATAACGTGGTCACCGACCATAACAGCGACCCTAATCTAAAAGACTGCGTCAAATTATTCCCACCCAACCCTGTGTCTTTACTTGTCATGCTTATTTGCCGAATTCGCCATTTATACCTGTCTGACGGTGATAGGATCCAGGTACGACACTAACTTTCAATATCATAGATGAATCCAATGTTGCATGAAGGGTAAAGCTGTGTAATAAAGGCAGGAAACAAAGACATGAATTCAGGGCTCCCAATCATCGACTACATCTCTTTTCTTCCCTAGGAACGGCTTCATTCGACTCATTCAATAACACAATATTTAATTTTTACTGCCAATAATGAGGGGGGCTGAGGCGGAAATGTTAGTCAGAAGGCTAAGGCGTTAGGAGAGTAGTGCAACGGGGCCATCATGACAACGAAAGTATGTGTCACTTCTGTACCCGAATAGGGATCTCCACATAACGTGATCACCGACCATAACAGCGACCCTAATCTAAAAGACTGTGTCAACTTATTCCCACCCAACCCTGTGTCTTCACTTGTCATGCTTATTTGCCGAATTCGGCGTTTATACTTGTCTGACGGTGATAGGATCCAGGTACGACACAACCTTTCAATGTCATAGATGCATCCAATGTTGCTTGAAGGGTAAAGCTGTGTAATGAAGGCAAGAAACAAAGACATGAAATCAGGACTCCCAATCATCGACTACATCTCTTCTCTTCCCTAGGAACGGCTTCATACGACTCATTCAATAACAAAATGTTAAATGTTTACTGCCAATAATGAGGGGGGCTGAGGCGGAAATGTTATTCAGAAGGCTAAAGCGATAGGAAAGTAGTGCAACGGGGCCATCATGACATACGAAAGTATGTGTCACTTCTGTACCCGAATGGGGATCCCCACATAACGTGATCACCGACCATAACACCGACCCAAATCCAAAAAACTAAGTCAAGTTATTCCCACCCAACCGTGTGTCTTTACTTGTCATGCTTATTTGCCGAACTCGGCGTTTATACCTGTCTGACGGTGATAGGATCCAGGTACGACATAAACATTCAATGTCATAGATGCATCCAATGTTGCTTGAAGGGTAAAGCTGTGTAATGAAGGCAGGAAACAGAGACATGAATTAAGTGCTCCCAATCATCGACTACATCTCTTCTCTCCCCTAGGAACGGCTTCATACCACACATTCAATAACACAATATTCAACTTTTACTGCCAATAACGAGAGGGGCTGAGGCGGAAATGTTATTCAGAAGGCTAAAGCTATAGGAAAGTAGTGCTACGGGGCCATCATGACATACGAATGTATGTGTCACTTCCGTACCCGAATATGGATCCCCACATAACGTGATCACCGACCACAACAGCGACCCTAATCTAAAAGACTGAGTCAAGTAATTGCCACCCAACCCTGTGTCTTTACTTGTCATGCTTATTTGCCGAATTCGGCGTTTATACCTGTCTGACGGTGATAGGATCCAGGTACGACACAAACTTACAATGTCATAGATGCATCCAATGTTGCTTGAAGGTTAAAGCTGTGTAATAAAAGCAGGAAACAAAGACATGAATTCAGGGCTCCCAATCATCGACTACATCTCTTCTCTTCCCTAAGAACGGCTTCATACGACTCATTCAATAACACAATATTCAATTTTTACTGCCAATAATGAGGGGGCTGAGGCGGAAATGTTATTCAGAAGGCTAAAGCGATAGGAAAGTAGTGCAACGGGGCCATCATGACATACGAAAGTATGTGTCACTTCTGTACCCGAATGGGGATCCCCACATAACGTGATCACCGACCATAACACCGACCCAATTCCAAAAAACTAAGTCAAGTTATTCCCACCCAACCGTGTGTCTTTACTTGTCATGCTTATTTGCCGAACTCGGCGTTTATACCTGTCTGACGGTGATAGGATCCAGGTACGACACAAACATTCAATGTCATAGATGCATCCAATGTTGCTTGAACGGTAAAGCTGTGTAATGAAGGCAGGAAACAGAGACATGAATTAAGTGCTCCCAATCATCGACTACATCTCTTCTCTTCCCTAGGAACAGCTTCATACCACACATTCAATAACACAATATTCAATTTGCTACTGCCAATAATGAGAGGGGCTGAGGCGGGATTGTTCGTCAGAAGGCTAAAGCGATAGGAAAGTGGTGCAACGGGGCCCTCATGACATACGAAAGTATGTGTCACTGCTGTACCCAAATGGGGATCCCCACATAACGTGGTCACCGACCATAACAGCGACCCTAATCTAAAAGACTGCGTCAAATTATTCCCACCCAACCCTGTGTCTTTACTTGTCATGCTTATTTGCCGAATTCGCCATTTATACCTGTCTGACGGTGATAGGATCCAGGTACGACACTAACTTTCAATGTCATAGATGAATCCAATGTTGCATGAAGGGTAAAGCTGTGTAATAAAGGCAGGAAACAAAGACATGAATTCAGGGCTCCCAATCATCGACTACATCTCTTCTCTTCCCTAGGAACGGCTTCATTCGACTCATTCAATAACACAATATTTATTTTTACTGCCAATAATGAGGGGGGCTGAGGCGGAAATCTTAGTCAGAAGGCTAAGGCGTTAGGAAAGTAGTGCAACGGGGCCATCATGACATACGAAAGTATGTGTCACTTCTGTACCCGAATAGGGATCTCCACATAACGTGATCACCGACCATAACAGCGACCCTAATCTAAAAAACTGTGTCAACTTATTCCCACCCAACCCTGTGTCTTCACTTGTCATGCTTATTTGCCGAATTCGGCGTTTATACCTGTCTGACGGTGATAGGGTCCAGGTACGACACAAACTTTCAATATTATAGATGCATCCAATGTTGCTTTATGGGTAAAGCTGTGTAATGAAGGCAGGAAACAAAGACATGAATTCAGGGCTCCCAATCATCGACTACATCTCTTCTCTTCCCTAGGAACGGCTTCATACGACTCATTCAGTAACACAATATTCAATTTTTACTGCCAATACCAAGGGTTAGCTGAGGCGGAAATGTTAGTCAGAGGGCTAAAGCGATAGGAAAGTAGTGCAACGTGGCCTTCATGACATACGAAAGTATGTGTCACTTCTGTACCCGAATACGGATCCCCACATAACGTGATCACCGACCATAACAACAACCCTAATCTAAAAGACTGTGTCAACTTATTCCCACCCAACCCTGTGTCTTTATTTGTCATGCTTATTTGCCGAATTCGGCGTTTGTTCCTGTCTGACGGTGATAGGATCCAGGTACGACACAAACATTCAATGTCATAGATGCATCCAATGTTGCTTGAAGGGTAAAGCTGTGTAATGAAAGCAGGAAACAAAGACATGAATTAAGTGCTCCCAATCATCGACTACATCTCTTCTCTTCCCTAGGAACAGCTTCATACCACACATTCAATAACACAATATTCAATTTGCTACTGCCAATAATGAGAGGGGCTGAGGCGGAAATGTTCGTCAGAAGGCTAAAGCGATAGGAAAGTGGTGCAGCGGGGCCCTCATGACATACGAAAGTATGTGTCACTTCTGTACCCGAATAGGGATCCCCACATAACGTGATCCCCGACCATATCAGCGACCCTAATCTAAAAGACTGTGTCAACTTATTCCCTCCCAACCCTGTGTTTTTACTTGTCATGCTTATTTGCCGAATTCGGCGTTTATACCTGTCTGACGGTGATAGGATCCAGGTACGACACTAACTTTCAATGTCATAGATGCATCCAATGTTGCTTGAAGGGTAAAGCTGTGTAATAAAGGCAGGAAACCAAGTCCAGAATTCAGGGCTCCCAATCATCGACTACATCTCTTCTCTTCCCTAAGAACGGCTTCATACGACTCATTCAATAACACAATATTCAATTTTTACTGCCAATAATGAGGGGGCTGAGGCGGAAATGTAATTCAGAAGGCTAAAGCGATAGGAAAGTAGTGCTACGGGGCCATCATGACATACGAATGTATGTGTCACTTCCGTACCCGAATATGGATCCCCACATAACGTGATCACCGACCACAGCAGCGACCCTAATCTAAAAGACTGAGTCAAGTAATTGCCACCCAACCCTGTGTCTTTACTTGTCATGCTTATTTGCCGAATTCTTCGTTTATACTTGTCTGACGGTGAAAGGATCCAGGTACGACACAAACTTTCAATGTCATAGATGCATCCAATGTAGCTTGAAGGGCAAAGCTGTGTAATAAAGGCAGGAAACAAAGACATGAATTCAGGGCTCCCAATCATCGACTACATCTCTTCTCTTCCCTAGGAACGGCTTCATACGACTCATTCAGTAACACAATATTCAATTTTTACTGCCAATACCAAGGGTTAGCTGAGGCGGAAATGTTAGTCAGAGGGCTAAAGCGATGGGAAAGTAGTGCAACGTGGCCTTCATGACGTACGAAAGTATGTGTCACTTCTGTACCCGAATACGGATCCCCACATAACGTGATCACCGACCATAACAACAACCCTAATCTAAAAGACTGTGTCAACTTATTCCCACCCAACCCTGTGTCTTTATTTGTCATGCTTATTTGCCGAATTCGGCGTTTGTTCCTGTCTGACGGTGATAGGATCCAGGTACGACACAAACATTCAATGTCATAGATGCATCCAATGTTGCTTGAAGGGTAAAGCTGTGTAATGAAACCAGGAAACAAAGACATGAATTAAGTGCTCCCAATCATCGACTACATCTCTTCTCTTCCCTAGGAACAGCTTCATACCACACATTCAATAACACAATATTCAATTTGCTACTGCCAATAATGAGAGGGGCTGAGGCGGAAATGGTAGTCAGAAGGCTAAAGCGTTAGGAAAGTAGTGCAACGGGGCCATCATGACATACGAAAGTATGTGTCACTTCTGTACCCGAATAGGGATCCCCACATAACGTGATCCCCGACCATATCAGCGACCCTAATGTAAAAGACTGTGTCAACATATTCCCTCCCAACCCTGTGTTTTTACTTGTCATGCTTATTTGCCGAATTCGGCGTTTATACCTGTCTGACGGTGATAGGATCCAGGTACGACACTAACTTTCAATGTCATAGATGCATCCAATGTTGCTTGAAGGGTAAAGCTGTGTAATAAAGGCAGGAAACAAAGACATGAATTCAGGGCTCCCAATCATCGACTACATCTCTTCTCTTCCCTAGGAACGGCTTCATTCGACTCATTCAATAACACAATATTTATTTTTACTGCCAATAATGAGGGGGGCTGAGGCGGAAATGTTAGTCAGAAGGCTAAGGCGTTAGGAAAGTAGTGCAACGGGGCCATCATGACGTACGAAAGTATGTGTCACTTCTGTACCCGAATAGGGATCTCCACATAACGTGATCACCGACCATAACAGCGACCCTAATCTAAAAGACTGTGTCAACTTATTCCCACCCAACCCTGTGTCTTTACTTGTCATGCTTATTTGCCGAATTCGGCGTTTATACCTGTCTGACGGTGATAGGGTCCAGGTACGACATAAACTTACAATATTATAGATGCATCCAATGTTGCTTTATGGGTAAAGCTGTGTAATGAAGGCAGGAAACAAAGACATGAATTCAGGGCTCCCAATCATCGACTACATCTCTTCTCTTCCCTAGGAATGGCTTCATAAGACACATTCAATAACACAATATTCAATTTTTACTGCCAATAATGAGGGGGGCTGAGGCGGAAATGTTAGTCAGAAGGCAAAAGCGTTAGGAAAGTAGTGCAACGGGGCCATCATGACATACGAATGTATGTGTCACTTCTGTACCCGAATGGGGATCCCCACATAACGTGGTCACCGACCATAACAGCGACCCTAATCTAAAAGACTGCGTCAAATTATTCCCACCCAACCCTGTGTCTTTACTTGTCATGCTTATTTCCCGAATTCGCCATTTATACTTGTCTGACGGTGATAGGATCCAGGTACGACACTAACTTTCAATGTCATAGATGAATCCAATGTTGCATGAAGGGTAAAGCTGTGTAATAAAGGCAGGAAACAAAGACATGAATTCAGGGCTCCCAATCATCGACTACATCTCTTCTCTTCCCTAGGAACGGCTTCATTCGACTCATTCAATAACACAATATTTATTTTTACTGCCAATAATGAGGGGGGCTGAGGCGGAAATGTTAGTCAGAAGGCTAAGGCGTTAGGAAAGTAGTGCAACGGGGCCATCATGACATAGAAAGTATGTGTCACTTCTGTACCCGAATAGGGATCTCCACATAACGTGATCACCGACCATAACAGCGACCCTAATCTAAAAAACTGTGTCAACTTATTCCCACCCAACCCTGTGTCTTCACTTGTCATGCTTATTTGCCGAATTCGGCGTTTATACCTGTCTGACGGTGATAGGGACCAGGTACGACACAAACTTTCAATATTATAGATGCATCCAATGTTGCTTTATGGGTAAAGCTGTGTAATGAAGGCAGGAAACAAAGACATGAATTCAGGGCTCCCAATCATCGACTACATCTCTTCTCTTCCCTAGAAACGGCTTCATACGACTCATTCAGTAACACAATATTCAATTTTTACTGCCAATACCAAGGGTTAGCTGAGGCGGAAATGTTAGTCAGAGGGCTAAAGCGATAGGAAAGTAGTGCAACGTGGCCTTCATGACATACGAAAGTATGTGTCACTTCTGTACCCGAATGGGGATCCCCACATAACGTGATCACCGACCATAACAACAACCCTAATCTAAAAGACTGTGTCAACTTATTCCCACCCAACCCTGTGTCTTTATTTGTCATGCTTATTTGCCGAATTCGGCGTTTGTTCCTGTCTGACGGTGATAGGATCCAGGTACGACACAAACATTCAATGTCATAGATGCATCCAATGTTGCTTGAAGGGTAAAGCTGTGTAATGAAAGCAGGAAACAAAGACATGAATTAAGTGCTCCCAATCATCGACTACATCTCTTCTCTTCCCTAGGAACAGCTTCATACCACACATTCAATAACACAATATTCAATTTTTACTGCCAATAATGAGAGGGGCTGAGGCGGAAATGTTCGTCAGAAGGCTAAAGCGGTAGGAAAGTGGTGCAGCGGGGCACTGATGACATACGAAAGTATGTGTCACTTCTGTACCCGAATAGGGATCCCCACATAACGTGATCCCCGACCATATCAGCGACCCTAATCTAAAAGACTGTGTCAACTTATTCCCTCCCAACCCTGTGTTTTTACTTGTCATGCTTATTTGCCGAATTCGGCGTTTATACCTGTCTGACGGTGATAGGATCCAGGTACGACACTAACTTTCAATGTCATAGATGCATCCAATGTTGCTTGAAGGGTAAAGCTGTGTAATAAAGGCAGGAAACAAAGACATGAATTCAGGGCTCCCAATCATCGACTACATCTCTTCTCTTCCCTAGGAACGGCTTCATTCGACTCATTCAATAACACAATATTTATTTTTACTGCCAATAATGAGGGGGGCTGAGGCGGAAATGTTAGTCAGAAGGCTAAGGCGTTAGGAAAGTAGTGCAACGGGGCCATCATGACGTACGAAAGTATGTGTCACTTCTGTACCCGAATAGGGATCTCCACATAACGTGATCACCCACCATAACAGCGACCCTAATCTAAAAGACTGTGTCAACTTATTCCCACCCAACCCTGTGTCTTCACTTGTCATGCTTATTTGCCGAATTCGGCGTTTATACCTGTCTAACGGTGATATGGTCCAGGTACGACACAAACTTTCAATATTATAGATGCATCCAATGTTGCTTTATGGGTAAAGCTGTGTAATGAAGGCAGGAAACAAAGACATGAATTCAGGGCTCCCAATCATCGACTACATCTCTTCTCTTCCCTAGGAATGGCTCCATAAGACACATTCAATAACACAATATTCAATTTTTACTGCCAATAATGAGGGGGGCTGAGGCGGAAATGTTAGTCAGAAGGCAAAAGCGTTAGGAAAGTAGTGCAACGGGGCCATCATGACATACGAAAGAATGTGTCACTTCTGTACCCGAATGGGGATCCCCACATAACGTGGTCACCGACCATAACAGCGACCCTAATCTAAAAGACTGCGTCAAATTATTCCCACCCAACCCTGTGTCTTTACTTGTCATGCTTATTTGCCAAATTCGATATTTATACCTGTCTGACGGTGATAGGATCCAGGTACGACACTAACTTTCAATGTCATAGATGAATCCAATGTTGCATGAAGGGTAAAGCTGTGTAATGAAAGCAGGAAACAAAGACATGAATTAAGTGCTCCCAATCATCGACTACATCTCTTCTCTTCCCTAGGAACAGCTACATACCACACATTCAATAACACAATATTCAATTTGCTACTGCCAATAATGAGAGGGGCTGAGGCGGAAATGTTCGTCAGAAGGCTAAAGCGATAGGATAGTAGTGCAACGGGGCCATCATGACATACGAAAGTATGTGTCACTTCTGTACCCGAATAGGGATCCCCACATAACGTGATCCCCGACCATATCAGCGACCCTAATCTAAAAGACTGTGTCAACTTATTCCCTCCCAACCCTGTGTTTTTACTTGTCATGTTTATTTGCCGAATTCGGCGTTTATACCTGTCTGACGGTGATAGGATCCAGGTACGACACTAACTTTCAATGTCATAGATGCATCCAATGTTGCTTGAAGAGTAAAGCTGTGCAATAAAGGCAGGAAACAAAGACATGAATTCAGGGCTCCCAATCATCGACTACATCTCTTCTCTTCCCTAGGAACGGCTTCATTCGACTCATTCAATAACACAATATTTGTTTTTACTGCCAATAATGAGGGGGGCTGAGGCGGAAATGTTAGTCAGAAGGCTAAGGCGTTAGGAAAGTAGTGCAACGGGGCCATCATGACGTACGAAAGTATGTGTCACTTCTGTACCCGAATACGGATCTCCACATAACGTGATCACCGACCATAACAGCGACCCAAATCCAAAAAACTAAGTCAAGTTATTCCCACCCAACCGTGTGTCTTTACTTGTCATGCTTATTTGCCGAACTCGGCGTTTATACCTGTCTGACGGTGATAGGATCCAGGTACGACACAAACATTCAATGTCATAGATGAATCCAATGTTGCATGAAGGGTAAAGCTGTGTTATAAAGGCAGGAAACAAAGACATGAATTCAGGGCTCCCAATCATCGACTACATCTCTTCTCTTCCCTAGGAACGGCTTCATTCGACTCATTCAATAACACAATATTTAATTTTTACTGCCAATAATGAGGGGGGCTGAGGCGGAAATGTTAGTCAGAAGGCTAAGGCGTTAGGAAAGTAGTGCAACGGGGCCATCATGACATACGAAAGTATGTGTCACTTCTGCACACGAATATGGATCCCCACATAACGTGATCACCGACCATAACAGCGACCCTAATCTAAAAGACTGTGTCAACTTATTCCCACCCAACCCTGTGTCTTTACTTGTCATGCTTATTTGCCGAATTCGGCGTTTATACCTGTCTGACGGTGATAGGATCCAGGTACGACACAAACTTTCAATGTCATAGATGCATCCAATGTTGCTTGAAGGGTAAAGCTGTGTAATAAAGGCAGGAAACAAAGTCCAGAATTCAGGGCTCCCAATCATCGACTACATCTCTTCTCTTCCCTAAGAACGGCTTCATACGACTCATTCAATAACACAATATTCAATTTTTACTGCCAATAATGAGGGGGCTGAGGCGGAAATGTTATTCAGAAGGCTAAAGCGATAGGAAAGTAGTGCAACGGGGCCATCATGACATACGAAAGTATGTGTCACTTCTGTACCCGAATAGGGATCTCCACACAACGTGATCACCGACCATAACTGCGACCCTAATCTAAAAGAGTGTGTCAACTTATTCCCACCCAACCCTGTGTCTTCACTTGTCATGCTTATATGCCGAATTCGGCGTTTATACTTGTCTGACGGTGATAGGATCCAGGTATGACACAAACTTTCAATGTCATAGATGCATCCAATGTTGCTTGAAGGGTAAAGCTGTGTAATGAAGGCAGGAAACAAAGTCATGAAATCAGGACTCCCAATCATCGACTACATCTCTTCTCTTCCCTAGGAACGGCTTCATACGACTCATTCAGTAACACAATATTCAATTTTTACTGCCAATACCAAGGGTTAGCTGAGGCGGAAATGTTAGTCAGAGGGCTAAAGCGATAGGAAAGTAGTGCAACGTGGCCTTCATGACATACGAAAGTATGTGTCACTTCTGTACCCGAATACGGATCCCCACATATCGTGATCACCGACCATAACAGCGACCCTAATCTAAAAGACTGTGTCAACTTATTCCCACCCAACCCTGTGTCTTTACTTGTCATGCTTATTTGCCGAATTCGGCGTTTATACCTGTCTGACGGTGATAGGATCCAGGTACGACACAAACTTTCAATGTCATAGATGCATCCAATGTTGCTTGAAGGGTAAAGCTGTGTAATGAAGGCAGGAAACAACGACATGAATTCAGGACTCCCAATCATCGACTACATCTCTTCTCTTCCCTAGGAACGGCTTCATACGACTCATTCAATAACACAATATTCAATTTTTACTGCCAATAATGAGCGGGGCTGAGGCGGAAATGTTAGTCAGTAGGCTAAAGCGATAGGAAAGTGGTGCAACGGGGCCATCATGACATACGAAAGTATGTGTCACTTCTGTACCCGAATAGGGATCCCCACATATCGTGATCACCGACCATAACCCCGACCCTAATATAAAAGACTGTGTGAACTTATTCCCACCCAACCCTGTGTTTTTACTTGTCATGCTTATTTGCCGAATTCGGCTTTTATACCTGTCTGACGGTGATTGGATCCAGTTACGACACAAACTTTCAATGTCATAGATGCATCCAATGTTGCTCGAAGAGTAAAGCTGTGTTATGGAGGCAGGAAACAAATAAATGAATTCAGTGCTCCCAATCATCGACTACATCTCTTCTCTTCCCTAGAAACGGCTTCATACGACTCATTCAATAACACAATATTCAATTTTTACTGCCAATAATGAGGGGGCTGAGGCGGAAATGTTAGTCAGAAGGCTAAAGCGGTAGGAAAGTGGTGCAACGGGGCCATCATGACATACGAAAGTATGTGTCACTTCTGTACCCGAATACGGATCCCCACATAACGTGATCACCGACCATAACAGCGACCCTAATCTAAAAGACTGTGTCACCTTATTCCCACCCGACTCTATGTTTTTATTTGTCATGCTTATTTGCCGAATTCGGCGTTTATACCTGTCTGACGGTGATTGGATCCAGTTACGACACAAACTTTCAATGTCATAGATGCATCCAATGTTGCTCGAAGAGTAAAGCTGTGTTATGGAGGCAGGAAACAAATAAATGAATTCAGTGCTCCCAATCATCGACTACATCTCTTCTCTTCCCTAGAAACGGCTTCATACGACTCATTCAATAACACAATATTCAATTTTTACTGCCAATAATGAGCGGGGCTGAGGCGGAAATGTTAGTCAGAAGGCTAAAGCGATAGGAAAGTGGTGCAACGGGGCCATCATGACATTCGAAAGTATGTGTCACTTCTGTACCCGAATACGGATCCCCACATATCGTGATCACCGACCATAACCCCGACCCTAATATAAAAGACTGTGTGAACTTATTCCCACCCAACCCTGTGTTTTTACTTGTCATGCTTATTTGCCGAATTCGGCGTTTATACCTGTCTGACGGTGATTGGATCCAGTTACGACACAAACTTTCAATGTCATAGATGCATCCAATGTTGCTCGAAGAGTAAAGCTGTGTTATGGAGGCAGGAAACAAATAAATGAATTCAGTGCTCCCAATCATCGACTACATCTCTTCTCTTCCCTAGAAACGGCTTCATACGACTCATTCAATAACACAATATTCAATTTTTACTGCCAGTAATGAGGGGGCTGAGGCGGAAATGTTAGTCAGAAGGCTAAAGCGGTAGGAAAGTGGTGCAACGGGGCCATCATGACATACGAAAGTATGTGTCACTTCTGTACCCGAATACGGATCCCCACATAACGTGATCACCGACCATAACAGCGACCCTAATCTAAAAGACTGTGTCACCTTATTCCCACCCGACTCTATGTTTTTATTTGTCATGCTTATTTGCCGAATTCGGCGTTTATACCTGTCTGACGGTGATTGGATCCAGTTACGACACAAACTTTCAATGTCATAGATGCATCCAATGTTGCTCGAAGAGTAAAGCTGTGTTATGGAGGCAGGAAACAAATAAATGAATTCAGCGCTCCCAATCATCGACTACATCTCTTCTCTTCCCTAGAAACGGCTTCATACGACTCATTCAATAACACAATATTCAATTTTTACTGCCAATAGTGAGCGGGGCTGAGGCGGAAATGTTAGTCAGAAGGCTAAAGCGATAGGAAAGTGGTGCAACGGGGCCATCATGACATTCGAAAGTATGTGTCACTTCTGTACCCGAATAGGGATCCCCACATAACGTGATCACCGACCATAACAGCGACCCTAATCTAAAAGACTGTGTCACCTTATTCCCACCCGACTCTATGTTTTTATTTGTCATGCTTATTTGCCGAATTCGGTGTTTATACCTGTCTGACGGTGATAGGATCCAGGTACGACACAAACTTTCAATGTCATAGATGCATCCACGGTTGCTTGAAGACTAAAGCTGTGTAATGGAGGCAGGAAACAAAGACATGAATTCAAGGCTCCCAATCATCGACTACATCTCTTCTCTTCCCTAGGAACGGCTTCATACGACTCATTCAATAACACAATATTCAATTTTTACTGCCAATAATGAGGGGGGCTGAGGCGGAAATGTTAGTCAGAAGGCAAAAGCATTAGGAAAGTAGTGCAACGGGGCCATCATGACATACGAAAGTATGTGTCACTTCTGTACCCGAATGGGGATCCCCACATAACGTGATCACCGACCATAACAGCGAACCTAATCTAAAAGACTGCATCAACATATTCCCACCCAACCCTGTGTCTTTACTTGTCATATTTATTTGCCGAATTCGGCGTTTATACCTGTCTGACGGTGATAGGATCCAGGTACGACACAAACTTTCAATGTCATAGATGCATCCAATGTTGCTTGAAGGGTAAAGCTGTGTAATAAAGGCAGGAAACAAAGTCATGAATTCAGGGCTACCAATCATCGACTACATCTCTTCTCTTCCCTAGGAACGGCTTCATACGACTCATTCAATAACACAATATTCAATTTTTACTGCCAATAATGAGGGGGGCTGAGGCGGAATGGTTAGTCAGAAGGCTAAAGCGATAGGAAAGTGGTGCAACGGGGCCATCATGACATACGAAAGTATGTGTCACTTCTGTACCCGAATACGGATCCCCACATATCGTGATCACCGATCATAACAGCGACCCTAATCTAAAAGACTGTGTCAACTTATTCCCACCCAACCCTGTGTCTTTACTTGTCATGCTTATTTGCCGAATTCGGTGTTTATACCTGTCTGACGGTGATAGGATCCAGGTACGACACAAACTTTCAATGTCATAGATGCATCCAATGTTGCTTGAAGGGTAAAGCTGTGTAATAAAGGCAGGAAACAAAGTCATGAATTCAGGGCTACCAATCATCGACTACATCTCATCTCTTCCCTAGGAACGGCTTCATACGACTCATTCAGTAACACAATATTCAATTTTTACTGCCAATACCGAGGGTTAGCTGAGGTGGAAATGTTAGTCAGACGGCTAAAGCCATAGGAAACTAGTGCAACGGGGCCTTCATGACATACGAAAGTATGTGTCACTTCTGTACCCGAATACGGATCCCCACATATCGTGATCACCGACCATAACAGCGACCCTAATCTAAAAGACTGTGTCAACTTATTCCCACACAACCCTGTGTTTTTACTTGTCATGCTTATTTGCCGAATTCGGCGTATATATCTGTCTGACGGTGATTGGATCCAGTTAATACACAAACTTTCAATGTCATAGATGCATCCAATGTTGCTTGAAGAGTAAAGCTGTGTAATGGAGGCAGGAAACAAATAAATGAACTCAGGGCTCCCAATCATCGACTACATCTCTTCTCTTCCCTAGAAACGGCTTCATACGACTCATTCAATAACACAATATTCAATTTTTACTGCCAATAATGAGGGGGGCTGAGGCGGAAATGTTAGTCAGAAGGCAAAAGCGTTAGGAAAGTAGTGCAACGGGGCCATCATGACATACGAAAGTATGTGTCACTTCTGTACCCGAATAGGGATCCCCACATAACGTGATCACCGACCATAACAACGACCCTAATCTAAAAGACTGTGTCAACTTATTCCCACCCAACCCTGTGTCTTTACTTGTCATGCTTATTTGCCGAATTCGGCGTTTATACTTGTCTGACGGTGATAGGATCTAGGTACGACACAAACTTTTAATGTCATAGATGCATCCAATGTTGCTTGAAGGGTAAAGCTGTGTAATAAAGGCAGGAAACAAAGCCATGAATTCAGGGCTGCCAATCATCGACTACATCTCTTCTCTTCCCGAGGAATGGCTTCGTAAGACCCCTTCAATAACACAATATTCAATTTTTACTGCCAATACCGAGGGTTAGCTGAGGCGGAAATGTTAGTCAGACGGCTAAAGCGATAGGAAAGTAGTGCAACGGGGCCTTCATGACATACGAAAGTATGTGTCACTTCTGTACCCGAATAGGGATCCCCAGATAACGTGATCACCGACCATAACAGCGACCCTAATCTAATAAACTGTGTCAAGTTATTCCCACCCAACCCTGTGTCTTTACTTGTCATGCTTATTTGCCGAATTCGGCGTTTACACCTGTCTGACGGTGATAGGATCCAGGTACGACACGAACTTCCAATGTCATAGATGCATCGAATGTTGCTTGAAGGGTAATGCTGTGTAATGAAGGCAGGAAACAAAGACATGAATTCAGGACTCAAAATCATCGACTACATCTCTTCTCTTCCCTAGGAACGGCTTCATACCACTCATTCAATAACACAATATTCAATTTTTACTGCCATAATGAGGGGGGCTGAGGCGGAATGGTTAGTCAGAAGGCTAAAGCGATAGGAAAGTGGTGCAACGGGGCCATCATGACATACGAAAGTATGTGTCACTTCTGTACCCGAATAGGGATTCCCAGATAACGTGATCACCGACCATAACAGCGACCCTAATCTAAAAGACTGTGTCAACTTATTCTCACCCAACCCTGTGTCTTTACTTGTCATGCTTATTTGCCGAATTCGGCGTTTATATCTGTCTGACGGAGATAGGATCCAGGTACGACACAAACTTTCAATGTCATAGATGCATCCAATGTTGCTTGAAGGGTAAAGCTGTGTAATAAAGGCAGGAAACAAAGACATGAATTCAGGGCTCCCAATCATCGACTACATCTCTTCTCTTCGCTAGGAGCGGCTTCATACGACTCATTCAGTAACACAATACTGAATTTTTACTGCCAATAATGAGGGGGGCTGAGGCGGAAATGATAGTCAGAAGGCAAAAGCGTTAGGAAAGTAGTGCAACGGAGCCATCATGACATACGAAAGTATGTGTCACTTCTGTACACGAATAGGGATCCCCACATAACGTGATCACCGACCATAACAGCGACTCTAATCTAAAAGACTGTGTCAACTTATTCCCACCCAATTCTGTGATTTTACTTGTCATGCTTATTTGCCGAATTCGGCGTTTATACCTGTCTGACGGTGATAGGATCCAGGTACGACACGAACTTCCAATGTCATAGATGCATCGAATGTTGCTTGAAGGGTAATGCTGTGTAATGAAGGCAGGAAACAAAGACATGAATTCAGGACTCAAAATCATCGACTACATCTCTTCTCTTCCCTAGGAACGGCTTCATACCACTCATTCAATAACACAATATTCAATTTTTACTGCCATAATGAGTGGGGCTGAGGCTGAAATGATAGTCAGAAGGCAAAAGCGTTAGGAAAGTAGTGCAACGGAGCCACCATGACATACGAAAGCATGTGTCGCTTCTGTACCCGAATAGGGATCCCCAGATAACGTGATCACCGACCATAACAGCGACTCTAATCTAAAAGACTGTGTCAACTTATTCCCACCCAATTCTGTGATTTTACTTGTCATGCTTATTTGCCGAATTCGGCGTTTATACCTGTCTGACGGTGATAGGATCCAGGTACGACACAAACTTACATTGTCGTAGATGCATCCAATGTTGCTTGGAGAGTAAAGCTGTGTAATGGAGGCAGGAAACAAAGACATGAATTCAGTGCTCCCAGTCATCGACTACATCTCTTCTCTTCCCTAGAAACGGCTTCATACGACTCATTCAATAACACAATATTCAATTTTTACTGCCAATAATGAGAGGGGCTGAGGCGGAAATGTTAGTCAGAAGGCTAAAGCGATAGGAAAGTGGTGCAACGGGGCCATCATGACACACGAAAGTATGTGTCACTTCTGTACCCGAATACGGATCCGCACATAACGTGATCACCGACCATAACAGCGACCCTAATCAAAAAGACAGTGTCAGCTTATTCCCACCCAACCCTGTGTCTTTACTTGTCATGCTTATTTGCCGAATTCGGCGTTTATACCTGTCTGACGGTGATAGGATCCAGGTACGACACAAACTTTCAATGTCAGAGATGAATCCAATGTTGCTTGTAGGGTAAAGCTGTGTAATAAAGGCAGGAAACAAAGTCATGAATTAAGGGCTACCAATCATCGACTGCATCTCATCTCTTCCCTAGGAACGGCTTCATACGACTCATTCAGTAACACAATATTCAATTTTTACTGCCAATACCGAGGGTTAGCTGAGGTGGAAATGTTAGTCAGACGGCTAAAGCCATAGGAAACTAGTGCAACGGGGCCTTCATGACATACGAAAGTATGTGTCACTTCTGTACCCGAATACGGATCCCCACATATCGTGATCACCGACCATAACAGCGACCCTAATCTAAAAGACTGTGTCAACTTATTCCCACCCAACCCTGTGTTTTTACTTGTCATGCTTATTTGCCGAATTCGGCGTATATATCTGTCTGACGGTGATTGGATCCAGTTAATACACAAACTTTCAATGTCATAGATGCATCCAATGTTGCTTGAAGAGTAAAGCTGTGTAATGGAGGCAGGAAACAAATAAATGAACTCAGGGCTCCCAATCATCGACTACATCTCTTCTCTTCCCTAGAAACGGCTTCATACGACTCATTCAATAACACAATATTCAATTTTTACTGCCCATAATGAGGGGGGCTGAGGCGGAAATGTTAGTCAGAAGGCAAAAGCGTTAGGAAAGTGGTGCAACGGGGCCTTTATGACATACGAAAGTATGTGTCAGTTCTGTACCCGAATACGGATCCCCACATAACGTGATCACCGACCATAACAGCGACCCTAATCTAATAAACTGTGTCAAGTTATTCCCACCCAACCCTGTGTCTTTACTTGTCATGCTTATTTGCCGAATTCGGCGTTTACACCTGTCTGACGGTGATAGGATCCAGGTACGACACGAACTTCCAATGTCATAGATGCATCGAATGTTGCTTGAAGGGTAATGCTGTGTAATGAAGGCAGGAAACAAAGACATGAATTCAGGACTCAAAATCATCGACTACATCTCTTCTCTTCCCTAGGAACGGCTTCATACCACTCATTCAATAACACAATATTCAATTTTTACTGCCATAATGAGGGGGGCTGAGGCGGAATGGTTAGTCAGAAGGCTAAAGCGATAGGAAAGTGGTGCAACGGGGCCATCATGACATACGAAAGTATGTGTCACTTCTGTACCCGAGTAGGGATCCCCACATAACGTGATCACCGACCATAACAGCGATCCTAATCTAAAAGACTGTGTCAACTTATTCTCACCCAACCCTGTGTCTTTACTTGTCATGCTTATTTGCCGAATTCGGCGTTTATATCTGTCTGACGGAGATAGGATCCAGGTACGACACAAACTTTCAATGTCATAGATGCATCCAATGTTGCTTGAAGGGTAAAGCTGTGTAATAAAGGCAGGAAACAAAGACATGAATTCAGGGCTCCCAATCATCGACTACATCTCTTCTCTTCGCTAGGAGCGGCTTCATACGACTCATTCAGTAACACAATATTCAATTTTTACTGCCAATAATGAGGGGGGCTGAGGCGGAAATGATAGTCAGAAGGCAAAAGCGTTAGGAAAGTAGTGCAACGGAGCCATCATGACATACGATAGTATGTGTCACTTCTGTACCCGAATAGGGATCTCCACACAACGTGATCACCGACCATAACTGCGACCCTAATCTAAAAGAGTGTGTCAACTTATTCCCACCCAACCCTGTGTCTTCACTTGTCATGCTTATATGCCGAATTCGGCGTTTATACTTGTCTGACGGTGATAGGATCCAGGTATGACACAAACTTTCAATGTCATAGATGCATCCAATGTTGCTTGAAGGGTAAAGCTGTGTAATGAAGGCAGGAAACAAAGTCATGAAATCAGGACTCCCAATCATCGACTACATCTCTTCTCTTCCCTAGGAACGGCTTCATACGACTCATTCAGTAACACAATATTCAATTTTTACTGCCAATACCAAGGGTTAGCTGAGGCGGAAATGTTAGTCAGAGGGCTAAAGCGATAGGAAAGTAGTGCAACGTGGCCTTCATGACATACGAAAGTATGTGTCACTTCTGTACCCGAATACGGATCCCCACATATCGTGATCACCGACCATAACAGCGACCCTAATCTAAAAGACTGTGTCAACTTATTCCCACCCAACCCTGTGTCTTTACTTGTCATGCTTATTTGCCGAATTCGGCGTTTATACCTGTCTGACGGTGATAGGATCCAGGTACGACACAAACTTTCAATGTCATAGATGCATCCAATGTTGCTTGAAGGGTAAAGCTGTGTAATGAAGGCAGGAAACAACGACATGAATTCAGGACTCCCAATCATCGACTACATCTCTTCTCTTCCCTAGGAACGGCTTCATACGACTCATTCAATAACACAATATTCAATTTTTACTGCCAATAATGAGCGGGGCTGAGGCGGAAATGTTAGTCAGTAGGCTAAAGCGATAGGAAAGTGGTGCAACGGGGCCATCATGACATACGAAAGTATGTGTCACTTCTGTACCCGAATAGGGATCCCCACATATCGTGATCACCGACCATAACCCCGACCCTAATATAAAAGACTGTGTGAACTTATTCCCACCCAACCCTGTGTTTTTACTTGTCATGCTTATTTGCCGAATTCGGCGTTTATACCTGTCTGACGGTGATTGGATCCAGTTACGACACAAACTTTCAATGTCATAGATGCATCCAATGTTGCTCGAAGAGTAAAGCTGTGTTATGGAGGCAGGAAACAAATAAATGAATTCAGTGCTCCCAATCATCGACTACATCTCTTCTCTTCCCTAGAAACGGCTTCATACGACTCATTCAATAACACAATATTCAATTTTTACTGCCAATAATGAGGGGGCTGAGGCGGAAATGTTAGTCAGAAGGCTAAAGCGGTAGGAAAGTGGTGCAACGGGGCCATCATGACATACGAAAGTATGTGTCACTTCTGTACCCGAATACGGATCCCCACATAACGTGATCACCGACCATAACAGCGACCCTAATCTAAAAGACTGTGTCACCTTATTCCCACCCGACTCTATGTTTTTATTTGTCATGCTTATTTGCCGTATTCGGCGTTTATACCTGTCTGACGGTGATTGGATCCAGTTACGACACAAACTTTCAATGTCATAGATGCATCCAATGTTGCTCGAAGAGTAAAGCTGTGTTATGGAGGCAGGAAACAAATAAATGAATTCAGTGCTCCCAATCATCGACTACATCTCTTCTCTTCCCTAGAAACGGCTTCATACGACTCATTCAATAACACAATATTCAATTTTTACTGCCAATAATGAGCGGGGCTGAGGCGGAAATGTTAGTCAGAAGGCTAAAGCGATAGGAAAGTGGTGCAACGGGGCCATCATGACATTCGAAAGTATGTGTCACTTCTGTACCCGAATACGGATCCCCACATATCGTGATCACCGACCATAACCCCGACCCTAATATAAAAGACTGTGTGAACTTATTCCCACCCAACCCTGTGTTTTTACTTGTCATGCTTATTTGCCGAATTCGGCGTTTATACCTGTCTGACGGTGATTGGATCCAGTTACGACACAAACTTTCAATGTCATAGATGCATCCAATGTTGCTCGAAGAGTAAAGCTGTGTTATGGAGGCAGGAAACAAATAAATGAATTCAGTGCTCCCAATCATCGACTACATCTCTTCTCTTCCCTAGAAACGGCTTCATACGACTCATTCAATAACACAATATTCAATTTTTACTGCCAGTAATGAGGGGGCTGAGGCGGAAATGTTAGTCAGAAGGCTAAAGCGGTAGGAAAGTGGTGCAACGGGGCCATCATGACATACGAAAGTATGTGTCACTTCTGTACCCGAATACGGATCCCCACATAACGTGATCACCGACCATAACAGCGACCCTAATCTAAAAGACTGTGTCACCTTATTCCCACCCGACTCTATGTTTTTATTTGTCATGCTTATTTGCCGCATTCGGCGTTTATACCTGTCTGACGGTGATTGAATCCAGTTACGACACAAACTTTCAATGTCATAGATGCATCCAATGTTGCTCGAAGAGTAAAGCTGTGTTATGGAGGCAGGAAACAAATAAATGAATTCAGCGCTCCCAATCATCGACTACATCTCTTCTCTTCCCTAGAAACGGCTTCATACGACTCATTCAATAACACAATATTCAATTTTTACTGCCAATAGTGAGCGGGGCTGAGGCGGAAATGTTAGTCAGAAGGCTAAAGCGATAGGAAAGTGGTGCAACGGGGCCATCATGACATTCGAAAGTATGTGTCACTTCTGTACCCGAATAGGGATCCCCACATAACGTGATCACCGACCATAACAGCGACCCTAATCTAAAAGACTGTGTCAACTTATTCCCACCCGACTCTATGTTTTTATTTGTCATGCTTATTTGCCGAATTCGGTGTTTATACCTGTCTGACGGTGATAGGATCCAGGTACGACACAAACTTTCAATGTCATAGATGCATCCACGGTTGCTTGAAGACTAAAGCTGTGTAATGGATGCAGGAAACAAAGACATGAATTCAAGGCTCCCAATCATCGACTACATCTCTTCTCTTCCCTAGGAACGGCTTCATACGACTCATTCAATAACACAATATTCAATTTTTACTGCCAATAATGAGGGGGGCTGAGGCGGAAATGTTAGTCAGAAGGCAAAAGCATTAGGAAAGTAGTGCAACGGGGCCATCATGACATACGAAAGTATGTGTCACTTCTGTACCCGAATGGGGATCCCCACATAACGTGATCACCGACCATAACAGCGAACCTAATCTAAAAGACTGCATCAACATATTCCCACCCAACCCTGTGTCTTTACTTGTCATATTTATTTGCCGAATTCGGCGTTTATACCTGTCTGACGGTGATAGGATCCAGGTACGACACAAACTTTCAATGTCATAGATGCATCCAATGTTGCTTGAAGGGTAAAGCTGTGTAATAAAGGCAGGAAACAAAGTCATGAATTCAGGGCTACCAATCATCGACTACATCTCTTCTCTTCCCTAGGAACGGCTTCATACGACTCATTCAATAACACAATATTCAATTTTTACTGCCAATAATGAGGGGGGCTGAGGCGGAATGGTTAGTCAGAAGGCTAAAGCGATAGGAAAGTGGTGCAACGGGGCCATCATGACATACGAAAGTATGTGTCACTTCTGTACCCGAATACGGATCCCCACATATCGTGATCACCGATCATAACAGCGACCCTAATCTAAAAGACTGTGTCAACTTATTCCCACCCAACCCTGTGTCTTTACTTGTCATGCTTATTTGCCGAATTCGGTGTTTATACCTGTCTGACGGTGATAGGATCCAGGTACGACACAAACTTTCAATGTCATAGATGCATCCAATGTTGCTTGAAGGGTAAAGCTGTGTAATAAAGGCAGGAAACAAAGTCATGAATTCAGGGCTACCAATCATCGACTACATCTCATCTCTTCCCTAGGAACGGCTTCATACGACTCATTCAGTAACACAATATTCAATTTTTACTGCCAATACCGAGGGTTAGCTGAGGTGGAAATGTTAGTCAGACGGCTAAAGCCATAGGAAACTAGTGCAACGGGGCCTTCATGACATACGAAAGTATGTGTCACTTCTGTACCCGAATACGGATCCCCACATATCGTGATCACCGACCATAACAGCGACCCTAATCTAAAAGACTGTGTCAACTTATTCCCACACAACCCTGTGTTTTTACTTGTCATGCTTATTTGCCGAATTCGGCGTATATATCTGTCTGACGGTGATTGGATCCAGTTAATACACAAACTTTCAATGTCATAGATGCATCCAATGTTGCTTGAAGAGTAAAGCTGTGTAATGGAGGCAGGAAACAAATAAATGAACTCAGGGCTCCCAATCATCGACTACATCTCTTCTCTTCCCTAGAAACGGCTTCATACGACTCATTCAATAACACAATATTCAATTTTTACTGCCAATAATGAGGGGGGCTGAGGCGGAAATGTTAGTCAGAAGGCAAAAGCGTTAGGAAAGTAGTGCAACGGGGCCATCATGACATACGAAAGTATGTGTCACTTCTGTACCCGAATAGGGATCCCCACATAACGTGATCACCGACCATAACAACGACCCTAATCTAAAAGACTGTGTCAACTTATTCCCACCCAACCCTGTGTCTTTACTTGTCATGCTTATTTGCCGAATTCGGCGTTTATACTTGTCTGACGGTGATAGGATCCAGGTACGACACAAACTTTTAATGTCATAGATGCATCCAATGTTGCTTGAAGGGTAAAGCTGTGTAATAAAGGCAGGAAACAAAGCCATGAATTCAGGGCTGCCAATCATCGACTACATCTCTTCTCTTCCCGAGGAATGGCTTCGTAAGACCCCTTCAATAACACAATATTCAATTTTTACTGCCAATACCGAGGGTTAGCTGAGGCGGAAATGTTAGTCAGACGGCTAAAGCGATAGGAAAGTAGTGCAACGGGGCCTTCATGACATACGAAAGTATGTGTCACTTCTGTACCCGAATAGGGATCCCCAGATAACGTGATCACCGACCATAACAGCGACCCTAATCTAATAAACTGTGTCAAGTTATTCCCACCCAACCCTGTGTCTTTACTTGTCATGCTTATTTGCCGAATTCGGCGTTTACACCTGTCTGACGGTGATAGGATCCAGGTACGACACGAACTTCCAATGTCATAGATGCATCGAATGTTGCTTGAAGGGTAATGCTGTGTAATGAAGGCAGGAAACAAAGACATGAATTCAGGACTCAAAATCATCGACTACATCTCTTCTCTTCCCTAGGAACGGCTTCATACCACTCATTCAATAACACAATATTCAATTTTTACTGCCATAATGAGGGGGGCTGAGGCGGAATGGTTAGTCAGAAGGCTAAAGCGATAGGAAAGTGGTGCAACGGGGCCATCATGACATACGAAAGTATGTGTCACTTCTGTACCCGAATAGGGATCCCCAGATAACGTGATCACCGACCATAACAGCGACCCTAATCTAAAAGACTGTGTCAACTTATTCTCACCCAACCCTGTGTCTTTACTTGTCATGCTTATTTGCCGAATTCGGCGTTTATATCTGTCTGACGGAGATAGGATCCAGGTACGACACAAACTTTCAATGTCATAGATGCATCCAATGTTGCTTGAAGGGTAAAGCTGTGTAATAAAGGCAGGAAACAAAGACATGAATTCAGGGCTCCCAATCATCGACTACATCTCTTCTCTTCGCTAGGAGCGGCTTCATACGACTCATTCAGTAACACAATACTGAATTTTTACTGCCAATAATGAGGGGGGCTGAGGCGGAAATGATAGTCAGAAGGCAAAAGCGTTAGGAAAGTAGTGCAACGGAGCCATCATGACATACGAAAGTATGTGTCACTTCTGTACACGAATAGGGATCCCCACATAACGTGATCACCGACCATAACAGCGACTCTAATCTAAAAGACTGTGTCAACTTATTCCCACCCAATTCTGTGATTTTACTTGTCATGCTTATTTGCCGAATTCGGCGTTTATACCTGTCTGACGGTGATAGGATCCAGGTACGACACGAACTTCCAATGTCATAGATGCATCGAATGTTGCTTGAAGGGTAATGCTGTGTAATGAAGGCAGGAAACAAAGACATGAATTCAGGACTCAAAATCATCGACTACATCTCTTCTCTTCCCTAGGAACGGCTTCATACCACTCATTCAATAACACAATATTCAATTTTTACTGCCATAATGAGGGGGGCTGAGGCTGAAATGATAGTCAGAAGGCAAAAGCGTTAGGAAAGTAGTGCAACGGAGCCACCATGACATACGAAAGCATGTGTCGCTTCTGTACCCGAATAGGGATCCCCAGATAACGTGATCACCGACCATAACAGCGACTCTAATCTAAAAGACTGTGTCAACTTATTCCCACCCAATTCTGTGATTTTACTTGTCATGCTTATTTGCCGAATTCGGCGTTTATACCTGTCTGACGGTGATAGGATCCAGGTACGACACAAACTTACATTGTCGTAGATGCATCCAATGTTGCTTGGAGAGTAAAGCTGTGTAATGGAGGCAGGAAACAAAGACATGAATTCAGTGCTCCCAGTCATCGACTACATCTCTTCTCTTCCCTAGAAACGGCTTCATACGACTCATTCAATAACACAATATTCAATTTTTACTGCCAATAATGAGAGGGGCTGAGGCGGAAATGTTAGTCAGAAGGCTAAAGCGATAGGAAAGTGGTGCAACGGGGCCATCATGACACACGAAAGTATGTGTCACTTCTGTACCCGAATACGGATCCGCACATAACGTGATCACCGACCATAACAGCGACCCTAATCAAAAAGACAGTGTCAGCTTATTCCCACCCAACCCTGTGTCTTTACTTGTCATGCTTATTTGCCGAATTCGGCGTTTATACCTGTCTGACGGTGATAGGATCCAGGTACGACACAAACTTTCAATGTCAGAGATGAATCCAATGTTGCTTGTAGGGTAAAGCTGTGTAATAAAGGCAGGAAACAAAGTCATGAATTCAGGGCTACCAATCATCGACTGCATCTCATCTCTTCCCTAGGAACGGCTTCATACGACTCATTCAGTAACACAATATTCAATTTTTACTGCCAATACCGAGGGTTAGCTGAGGTGGAAATGTTAGTCAGACGGCTAAAGCCATAGGAAACTAGTGCAACGGGGCCTTCATGACATACGAAAGTATGTGTCACTTCTGTACCCGAATACGGATCCCCACATATCGTGATCACCGACCATAACAGCGACCCTAATCTAAAAGACTGTGTCAACTTATTCCCACCCAACCCTGTGTTTTTACTTGTCATGCTTATTTGCCGAATTCGGCGTATATATCTGTCTGACGGTGATTGGATCCAGTTAATACACAAACTTTCAATGTCATAGATGCATCCAATGTTGCTTGAAGAGTAAAGCTGTGTAATGGAGGCAGGAAACAAATAAATGAACTCAGGGCTCCCAATCATCGACTACATCTCTTCTCTTCCCTAGAAACGGCTTCATACGACTCATTCAATAACACAATATTCAATTTTTACTGCCCATAATGAGGGGGGCTGAGGCGGAAATGTTAGTCAGAAGGCAAAAGCGTTAGGAAAGTGGTGCAACGGGGCCTTTATGACATACGAAAGTATGTGTCAGTTCTGTACCCGAATACGGATCCCCACATAACGTGATCACCGACCATAACAGCGACCCTAATCTAATAAACTGTGTCAAGTTATTCCCACCCAACCCTGTGTCATTACTTGTCATGCTTATTTGCCGAATTCGGCGTTTACACCTGTCTGACGGTGATAGGATCCAGGTACGACACGAACTTCCAATGTCATAGATGCATCGAATGTTGCTTGAAGGGTAATGCTGTGTAATGAAGGCAGGAAACAAAGACATGAATTCAGGACTCAAAATCATCGACTACATCTCTTCTCTTCCCTAGGAACGGCTTCATACCACTCATTCAATAACACAATATTCAATTTTTACTGCCATAATGAGGGGGGCTGAGGCGGAATGGTTAGTCAGAAGGCTAAAGCGATAGGAAAGTGGTGCAACGGGGCCATCATGACATACGAAAGTATGTGTCACTTCTGTACCCGAGTAGGGATCCCCACATAACGTGATCACCGACCATAACAGCGATCCTAATCTAAAAGACTGTGTCAACTTATTCTCACCCAACCCTGTGTCTTTACTTGTCATGCTTATTTGCCGAATTCGGCGTTTATATCTGTCTGACGGAGATAGGATCCAGGTACGACACAAACTTTCAATGTCATAGATGCATCCAATGTTGCTTGAAGGGTAAAGCTGTGTAATAAAGGCAGGAAACAAAGACATGAATTCAGGGCTCCCAATCATCGACTACATCTCTTCTCTTCGCTAGGAGCGGCTTCATACGACTCATTCAGTAACACAATATTCAATTTTTACTGCCAATAATGAGGGGGGCTGAGGCGGAAATGATAGTCAGAAGGGAAAAGCGTTAGGAAAGTAGTGCAACGGAGCCATCATGACATACGATAGTATGTGTCACTTCTGTACCCGAATAGGGATCCCCACATAACGTGATCACCGACCATAACAGCGACTCTAATCTAAAAGACTGTGTCAACTTATTCCCACCCAATTCTGTGATTTTACTTGTCATGCTTATTTGCCGAATTCGGCGTTTATACCTGTCTGACGGTGATAGGGTCCAGGTACGACACAAACTTTCAATATTATAGATGCATCCAATGTTGCTTTATGGGTAAAGCTGTGTAATGAAGGCAGGAAACAAAGACATGAATTCAGGGCTCCCAATCATCGACTACATCTCTTCTCTTCCCTAGGAATGGCTCCATGAGACACATTCAATAACACAATATTCAATTTTTACTGCCAATAATAATGAGGGGGGCTGAGGCGGAAATGTTAGTCAGAAGGCAAAAGCGTTAGGAAAGTAGTGCAAGGGGGCCATCATGACATACGAATGTATGTGTCACTTCTGTACCCGAATGGGGATCCCCACATAACGTGGTCACCGACCATAACAGCGACCCTAATCTAAAAGTCTGCGTCAAATTATTCCCACCCAACCCTGTGTCTTTACTTGTCATGCTTATTTGCCGAATTCGCCATTTATACCTGTCTGACGGTGATAGGATCCAGGTACGACACTAACTTTCAATGTCATAGATGAATCCAATGTTGCATGAAGGGTAAAGCTGTGTAATGAAGGCAGGAAACAAAGACATGAATTCAGGGCTCCCAATCATTGACTACATCTCTTCTCTTCCTTTAGGAACGGCTTCATACGGCTCATTCAATAACACAATATTCAATTTTTACAGCCAATAACGAGGGGGGCTGAGGCAGAAATGTTAGTCAGAAGGCAAAAGCGTTAGGAAAGTAGTGCAACGGGGCCATCATGACATACGAAAGTGTGTGTCACTTCTGTACCCGAATAGGGATCCCCACATAACGTGATCACCGACCATAACCGCGGCCCTAATCTAAAAGACATTGTCAACTTATTTCCACCCAACCCTGTGTCTTTACTTGCCATGCTTATTTGCCGAATTCGGTGTTTATACCTGTCTGACGGTGATAGGATCCAGGTACGACACAAACATTCAATGTCATAGATGCATCCAATGTTGCTTGAAGGGTAAAGCAGTGTAATGAAGGCAGGAAATAGACATGAATTCAGTGCTCCCAATCATCGACTTCATCTCTTCTCTTCCCTAGGAACGGCTTCATACCGCTCATTCAATAACACAAAATTCAATTTTAACTGCCAATAAAGAGAGGGGCTGCGGCGGAAATGTTAGTCAGAAGGCTAAAGCGTTAGGAAAGTAGTGCAACGGGGCCATCATGACATTCGAAAGTATGTGTCACTTCTGTACCCGAATAGGGATGCCCACATATCGTGATCACCGACCATAACACCGACCCTAATATAATAGACTGTGTCAACTTATTCCCACCCAACCCTGTGTTTTTACTTGTCATGCTTATTTGCCGAATTCGGCGTTTATACCTGTCTGACGGTGATTGGATCCAGTTACGACACAAACTTTCAATGTCATAGATGCATGCAATGTTGCTCGAAGAGTAAAGCTGTGTTATGGAGGCAGGAAACAAATAAATGAATTCAGTGCTCCCAATCATCGACTACATCTCTTCTCTTCCCTAGAAACGGCTTCATACGACTCATTCAATAACACAATATTCAATTTTTACTGCCAATAATGAGGGGGCTGAGGCGGAAATGTTAGTCAGAAGGCTAAAGCGGTAGGAAAGTGGTGCAACGGGGCCATCATGACATACGAAAGTATGTGTCACTTCTGTACCCGAATACGGATCCCCACATAACGTGATCACCGACCATAACAGCGACCCTAATCTAAAAGACTGTGTCACCTTATTCCCACCCAACTCTATGTTTTTATTTGTCATGCTTATTTGCCGAATTCGGCGTTTATACCTGTCCGACGGTGATAGGATCCAGGTACGACACAAACTTTCAATGTCATAGAGGCATCCAATGTTGCTTGAAGAGTAAAGCTGTGTAATGGAGGCAGGAAACAAATACATGAATTCAAGGCTCCCAATTATCGACTACATCCCTTCGCTTCCCTAGGAACGGCTTCATACGACTCATTCAATAACACAATATTCAATTTTTACTGCCAATAATGAGGGGGGTTGAGGCGGAAATGTTAGTGAGAAGGCAAAAGCATTAGGAAAGCAGTGCAACGGGGCCATCATGACATACGAAAGTATGTGTCACTTCTGTACCCGAATGGGGATCCCCACATAACGTGATCACCGACCATAACAGCGACCCTAATCTAAAAGACTGCATCAACATATTCGCACCCAACCCTGTGTCTTTACTTTTCATGTTTATTTGCCGAATTCGGCGTTTATACCTGTCTGACGGTGATAGGATCCAGGTACGACACAAACTTTCATTGTCGTAGATGCATCCAATGTTGCTTGGAGAGTAAAGCTGTGTAATGGAGGCAGGAAACAAAGACATGAATTCAGGGCTCCCAATCATCGACTACATCTCTTCTCTTCCCTAGGAACGGCTTCATACGACTCATTCAATAACACAATATTCAATTTTTACTGCCAATAATGAGGGGGGCTGAGGCGGAAATGTTAGTCAGAAGGCAAAAGCGTTAGGAAAGTAGTGCAACGGGGCCATCATGACATACGAAAGTATGTGTCACTTCTGTACCCGAATAGGGATCCCCACATAACGTGATCACCGACCATAACAACGACCCTAATCTAAAAGACTGTGTCAACTTATTCCCACCCAACCCTGTGTCTTTACTTGTCATGCTTATTTGCCGAATTCGGCGTTTATACTTGTCTGACGGTGATAGGATCCAGGTACGACACAAACTTTTAATGTCATAGATGCATCCAATGTTGCTTGAAGGGTAAAGCTGTGTAATAAAGGCAGGAAACAAAGCCATGAATTCAGGGCTGCCAATCATCGACTACATCTCTTCTCTTCCCGAGGAATGGCTTCGTAAGACCCATTCAATAACACAATATTCAATTTTTACTGCCAATTATGAGGGGGGCTGAGGCGGAAATATTAGTCAGAAGGCAAAAGCGTTAGGAAAGTAGTGCAACGGGGCCATCATGACATACGAAGGTATGTGTCACTTCCGTACCCGAATGGGGATCCCCACATAACGTGATCACCGACCATAACAGCGACCCTAATCTAATAAACTGTGTCAAGTTATTCCCGCCCAACCCTGTGTCTTTACTTGTCATGCTTATTTGCCGAATTCGGCGTTTACACCTGTCTGACGGTGATAGGATCCAGGTACTACACGAACTTCCAATGTCATAGATGCATCCAATGTTGCTTGAAGGGTAATGCTGTGTAATGAAGGCAGGAAACAAAGACATGAATTCAGGACTCAAAATCATCGACTACATCTCTTCTCTTCCCTAGGAACGGCTTCATACCACTCATTCAATAACACAATATTCAATTTTTACTGCCATAATGAGGGGGGCTGAGGCGGAATGGTTAGTCAGAAGGCTAAAGCGATAGGAAAGTGGTGCAACGGGGCCATCATGACATACGAAAGTATGTGTCACTTCTGTACCCGAGTAGGGATCCCCAGATAACGCGATCACCGACCATAACAGCGACCCTAATCTAAAAAACTGTGTCAACTTATTCTCACCCAACCCTGTGTCTTTACTTGTCATGCTTATTTGCCGAATTCGGCGTTTATATCTGTCTGACGGAGATAGGATCCAGGTACGACACAAACTTTCAATGTCATAGATGCATCCAATGTTGCTTGAAGGGTAAAGCTGTGTAATAAAGGCAGGAAACAAAGACATGAATTCAGGGCTGCCAATCATCGACTACGTCTCTTCTCTTCGCTAGGAACGGCTTCATACGACTCATTCAGTAACACAATATTCAATTTTTACTGCCAATAATGAGGGGGGCTGAGGCGGAAATGATAGTCAGAAGGCAAAAGCGTTAGGAAAGTTGTGCAACGGAGCCATCATGACATACGAAAGTATGTGTCACTTCTGTACCTGAATAGGGATCCCCACATAACGTGATCACCGACCATAACAGCGACTCTAATCTAAAAGACTGTGTCAACTTATTCCCGCCCAATTCTGTGATTTTACTTGTCATGCTTATTTGCCGAATTCGGCGTTTATACCTGTCTGACGGTGATAGGATCCAGGTACGACACAAACTTTCATTGTCGTAGATGCATCCAATGTTGCTTGGAGAGTAAAGCTGTGTAATGGAGGCAGGAAACAAAGACATGAATTCAGGGCTCCCAATCATCGACTACATCTCTTCTCTTCCCTAGGAACGGCTTCATACGACTCATTTAATAACACAATATTCAATTTTTACTGCCAATAATGAGGGGGGCTGAGGCGGAAATGTTAGTCAAAAGGCAAAAGCGTTAGGAAAGTAGTGCAACGGGGCCATCATGACATACGAAAGTATGTGTCACTTCTGTACCCGATTGGGGATCCCCACATAACGTGATCACCGACCATAACAGCGACCCTAATCTAAAAAACTGTATCAAGTTATTTCCACCCAACCCTGTGTCTTTACTTGTCATGCTTAATTGCCGAATTCGGCGTTTATACCTGTCTGACGGTGATAGGATCCAGGTACGACCCAAACTCTCAATGTCATAGATGCATCCAATGTTGCTTGAAGGGTAAAGCTGTGTAATGAAAGCAGGAAACAAAGACATGAATTCAGGGCTCCCAATCATCGACTACATCTTTTCTCTTCCCTAGGAATGGCTCCATAAGACACATTCAATAACACAATATTCAATTTTTACTGCCAATAATGAGGGGGGCTGAGGCGAAATGTTAGTCAGAAGGCATAAGCGTTAGGAAAGTAGTGCAACGGGGCCATCATGACATACGAAAGTATGTGTCACTTCTGTACCCGAATGGGGATCCCCACATAACGTGATCACCGACCATAACAGCGACCCTAATCTAAAAGACTGTGTCAACTTATTCCCAACTAACCCTGTGTCTTTACTTGTCATGCTTATTTGCCGAATTCGGCGTTTATACCTGTCTGACGGTGATAGGATCCAGGTACGACACTAACTTTCAATGTCATAGATGCATCCAATGTTGCTTGAAGGGTAAAGCTGTGTAATAAAGGCAGGAAACAAAGACATGAATTCAGGGCTCCCAATCATCGACTACATCTCTTCTCTTCGCTAGGAACGGCTTCGTCGACTCATTCAATAACACAATATTCAATTTTTACTGCCAATAATGAGGGGGGCTGAGGCGGAAATGTTAGTCAGAAGGCTAAAGCGTTAGGAAAGTAGTGCAACGGGGCCATCATGACATACGAATGTATGTGTCACTTCTGTACCCGAATTGGGATCTCCACATAACGTGATCAACGACCGTAACAGCGACCCTAATCTAAAAGACTGTGTCAACTTATTCCCACCCAACCCTGTGTCTTTATTAGTCATGCTTATTTGCCGAATTCGGCGTTTGTTCCTGTCTGACGGTGATAGGATCCAGGTACGACACAAACATTCAATGTCATAGATGCATCCAATGTTGCTTGAAGGGTAAAGCTGTGT
Source organism: Schistocerca piceifrons (assembly GCF_021461385.2). Classification (NCBI taxonomy): domain Eukaryota; kingdom Metazoa; phylum Arthropoda; class Insecta; order Orthoptera; family Acrididae; genus Schistocerca; species Schistocerca piceifrons. Next base: position 101,122 of record NW_025728987.1, on the reverse strand, counting down.
AATGAAAGCAGGAAACAAAGACATGAATTAAGTGCTCCCAATCATCGACTACATCTCTTCTCTTCCCTAGGAACAGCTTCATACCACACATTCAATAACACAATATTCAATTTGCTACTGCCAATAATGAGAGGGGCTGAGGCGAAAATGTTCGTCAGAAGGCTAAAGCGATAGGAAAGTGGTGCAGCGGGGCCCTCATGACATACGAAAGTATGTGTCACTTCTGTACCCGAATAGGGATCCCCACATAACGTGATCCCCGACCATATCAGCGACCCTAATCTAAAAGACTGTGTCAACTTATACCCTCCCAACCCTGTGTTTTTACTTATCATGCTTATTTGCCGAATTCGGCGTTTATACCTGTCTGACGGTGATAGGATCCAGGTACGACACTAACTTTCAATGTCATAGATGCATCCAATATTGCTTGAAGGGTAAAGCTGTGTAATAAAGGCAGGAAACAAAGTCCAGAATTCAGGGCTCCCAATCATCGACTACATCTCTTCTCTTCCCTAAGAACGGCTTCATACGACTCATTCAATAACACAATATTCAATTTTTACTGCCAATAATGAGGGGGCTGAGGCGGAAATGTTATTCAGAAGGCTAAAGCGATAGGAAAGTAGTGCAACGGGGCCATCATGACATACGAAAGTATGTGTCACTTCTGTACCCGAATGGGGATCCCCACATAACGTGATCACCGACCATAACACCCACCCAAATCCAAAAAACTAAGTCAAGTTATTCCCACCCAACCGTGTGTCTTTACTTGTCATGCTTATTTGCCGAACTCGGCGTTTATACCTGTCTGACGGTGATAGGATCCAGGTACGACACAAACATTCAATGTCATAGATGCATCCAATGTTGCTTTATGGGTAAAGCTGTGTAATGAAGGCAGGAAACAGAGACATGAATTAAGTGCCCCCAATCATCGACTACATCTCTTCTCTCCCCTAGGAACAGCTTCATACCACACATTCAATAACACAATATTCATCTTTTACTGCCAATAACGAGAGGGGCTGAGGCGGAAATGTAATTCAGAAGGCTAAAGCGATAGGAAAGTAGTGCTACGGGGCCATCATGACATACGAATGTATGTGTCACTTCCGTACCCGAATATGGATCCCCACATAACGTGATCACCGACCACAGCAGCGACCCTAATCTAAAAGACTAAGTCAAGTAATTGCCACCCAACCCTGTGTCTTTACTTGTCATGCTTATTTGCCGAATTCGGCGTTTATACCTGTCTGACGGTGATGGGATCCAGGTACGACACAAACTTTCAATGTCATAGATGCATCCAATGTTGCTTGAAGGGTAAAGCTGTGTAATAAAGGCAGGAAACAAAGACATGAATTCAGGGCTCCCAATCGTCGACTACATCTCTTCTCTTCCCTAGGAACGGCTTCATTCGACTCATTCAATAACACAATATTCTGTATTTACTGCCACTAATGAGGGGGGCTGAGGCGGAAATGTTAGTCAGAAGGCTAAGGCGTTAGGAAAGTAGTGCAACGGGGCCATCATGACATACGAAAGTATGTGTCACTTCTGTACCCGAATAGGGATCTCTCCATAACGTGATCACCGAGCATAACAGCGACCCTAATCTAAAAGACTGTGTCAACTTATTCCCACCCAACCCTGTGTCTTTACTTGTCATGCTTATTTGCCGAATTCGGCGTTTATACCTGTCTGACGGTGATAGGGTCCAGGTACGACACAAACTTTCAATATTATAGATGCATCCAATGTTGCTTTATGGGTAAAGCTGTGTAATGAAGGCAGGAAACAAAGACATGAATTCAGGGCTCCCAATCATCGACTACATCTCTTCTCTTCCCTAGGAATGGCTCCATAAGACACATTCAATAACACAATATTCAATTTTTACTGCCAATAATGAGGGGGGCTGAGGCGGAAATGTTAGTCAGAAGGCAAAAGCGTTAGGAAAGTAGTGCAACGGGGCCATCATGGCATACGAATGTATGTGTCACTTCTGTACCCGAATGGGGATCCCCACATAACGTGGTCACCGACCATAACAGCGACCCTAATCTAAAAGACTGCGTCAAATTATTCCCACCCAACCCTGTGTCTTTACTTGTCATGCTTATTTGCCGAATTCGTCATTTATACCTGTCTGACGGTGATAGGATCCAGGTACGACACTAACTTTCAATGTCATAGATGAATCCAATGTTGCATGAAGGGTAAAGCTGTGTAATAAAGGCAGGAAACAAAGACATGAATTCAGGGCTCCCAATCATCGACTACATCTCTTCTCTTCCCTAGGAACGGCTTCATTCGACTCATTCAATAACACAATATTTATTTTTACTGCCAATAACGAGGGGGGCTGAGGCGGAAATGTTAGTCAGAAGGCTAAGGCGTTAGGAAAGTAGTGCAACGGGGCCATCATGACATACGAAAGTATGTGTCACTTCTGTACCCGAATAGGGATCTCCACATAACGTGATCACCGACCATAACAGCGACCCTAATCTAAAAAACTGTGTCAACTTATTCCCACCCAACCCTGTGTCTTCACTTGTCATGCTTATTTGCCGAATTCGGCGTTTATACCTGTCTGACGGTGATAGGGACCAGGTACGACACAAACTTTCAATATTATAGATGCATCCAATGTTGCTTTATGGGTAAAGCTGTGTAATGAAGGCAGGAAACAAAGACATGAATTCAGGGCTCCCAATCATCGACTACATCTCTTCTCTTCCCTAGGAACGGCTTCATACGACTCATTCAGTATCACAATATTCAATTTTTACTGCCAATACCAAGGGTTAGCTGAGGCGGAAATGTTAGTCAGAGGGCTAAAGCGATAGGAAAGTAGTGCAACGTGGCCTTCATGACATACGAAAGTATGTGTCACTTCTGTACCCGAATACGGATCCCCACATAACGTGATCACCGACCATAACAACAACCCTAATCTAAAAGACTGTGTCAACTTATTCCCACCCAACCCTGTGTCTTTATTTGTCATGCTTATTTGCCGAATTCGGCGTTTGTTCCTGTCTGACGGTGATAGGATCCAGGTACGACACAAACATTCAATGTCATAGATGCATCCAATGTTGCTTGAAGGGTAAAGCTGTGTAATGAAAGCAGGAAACAAAGACATGAATTAAGTGCTCCCAATCATCGACTACATCTCTTCTCTTCCCTAGGAACAGCTTCATACCACACATTCAATAACACAATATTCAATTTGCTACTGCCAATAATGAGAGGGGCTGAGGCGGAAATGTTCGTCAGAAGGCTAAAGCGATAGGAAAGAGGTGCAGCGGGGCACTGATGACATACGAAAGTATGTGTCACTTCTGTACCCGAATAGGGATCCCCACATAACGTGACCCCCGACCATATCAGCGACCCTAATCTAAAAGACTGTGTCAACTTATTCCCTCCCAACCCTGTGTTTTTACTTGTCATGCTTATTTGCCGAATTCGGCGTTTATACCTGTCTGACGGTGATAGGATCCAGGTACGACACTAACTTTCAATGACATAGATGCATCCAATGTTGCTTGAAGGGTAAAGCTGTGTAATAAAGGCAGGAAACAAAGACATGAATTCAGGGCTCCCAATCATCGACTACATCTCTTCTCTTCCCTAGGAACGGCTTCATTCGACTCATTCAATAACACAATATTTATTTTTACTGCCAATAATGAGGGGGGCTGAGGCGGAAATGTTAGTCAGAAGGCAAAAGCGTAAGGAAAGTAGTGCAACGGGGCCATCATGACATACGACAGTATGTGTCACTTCTGTACCCGAATGGGGATCCCCACATAACGTGGTCACCGACCATAACAGCGACCCTAATCTAAAAGACTGCGTCAAATTATTCCCACCCAACCCTGTGTCTTTACTTGTCATGCTTATTTGCCGAATTCGCCATTTATACCTGTCTGACGGTGATAGGATCCAGGTACGACACTAACTTTCAATGTCATAGATGAATCCAATGTTGCATGAAGGGTAAAGCTGTGTAATAAAGGCAGGAAACAAAGACATGAATTCAGGGCTCCCAATCATCGACTACATCTCTTCTCTTCCCTAGGAACGGCTTCATTCGACTCATTCAATAACACAATATTTATTTTTACTGCCAATAATGAGGGGGGCTGAGGCGGAAATGTTAGTCAGAAGGCTAAGGCGTTAGGAAAGTAGTGCAACGGGCCATCATGACATACGAAAGTATGTGTCACTTCTGTACCCGAATAGGGATCTCCACATAACGTGATCACCGACCATAACAGCGACCCTAATCTAAAAGACTGCGTCAAATTATTCCCACCCAACCCTGTGTCTTTACTTGTCATGCTTATTTGCCGAATTCTTCGTTTATACTTGTCTGACGGTGAAAGGATCCAGGTACGACACAAACTTTCAATGTCATAGATGCATCCAATGTAGCTTGAAGGGCAAAGCTGTGTAATAAAGGCAGGAAACAAAGACATGAATTCAGGGCTCCCAATCATCGACTACATCTCTTCTCTTCCCTAGGAATGGCTCCATAAGACACATTCAGTAACACAATATTCAATTTTTACTGCCAATAATGAGGAGGGCTGAGGCGGAAATGTTAGTGAGAGGGCTAAAGCGATAGGAAAGTAGTGCAACGTGGCCTTCATGACATACGAAAGAATGTGTCACTTCTGTACCCGAATACGGATCCCCACATAACGTGATCACCGACCATAACAACAACCCTAATCTAAAAGACTGTGTCAACTTATTCCCACCCAACCCTGTGTCTTTATTTGTCATGCTTATTTGCCGAATTCGGCGTTTGTTCCTGTCTGACGGTGATAGGATCCAGGTACGACACAAAGATTCAATGTCATAGATGCATCCAATGTTGCTTGAAGGGTAAAGCTGTGTAATGAAAGCAGGAAACAAAGACATGAATTAAGTGCTCCCAATCATCGACTACATCTCTTCTCTTCCCTAGGAACAGCTACATACCACACATTCAATAACACAATATTCAATTTGCTACTGCCAATAATGAGAGGGGCTGAGGCGGAAATGTTCGTCAGAAGGCTAAAGCGATAGGAAAGTAGTGCAACGGGGCCATCATGACATACGAAAGTATGTGTCACTTCTGTACCCGAATAGGGATCCCCACATAACGTGATCCGCGACCATATCAGCGACCCCAATCTAAAAGACTGTGTCAACTTATTCCCTCCCAACCCTGTGTTTTTACTTGTCATGCTTATTTGCCGAATTCGGCGTTTATACCTGTCTGACGGTGATAGGATCCAGGTACGACACTAACTTTCAATGTCATAGATGCATCCAATGTTGCTTGATGGGTAAAGCTGTGTAATAAAGGCAGGAAACAAAGACATGAATTCAGGGCTCCCAATCATCGACTACATCTCTTCTCTTCCCTAGGAACGGCTTCATTCGACTCATTCAATAACACAATATTTGTTTTTACTGCCAATAATGAGGGGGGCTGAGGCGGAAATGTTAGTCAGAAGGCTAAGGCGTTAGGAAAGTAGTGCAACGGGGCCATCATGACGTACGAAAGTATGTGTCACTTCTGTACCCGAATAGGGATCTCCACATAACGTGATCACCGACCATAACAGCGACCCTAATCTAAAAGACTGTGTCAACTTATTCCCACCCAACCCTGTGTCTTCACTTGTCATGCTTATTTGCGAATTCGGCGTTTATACCTGTCTGACGGTGATAGGGTCCAGGTACGACACAAACTTTCAATATTATAGATGCATCCAATGTTGCTTTATGGGTAAAGCTGTGTAATGAAGGCAGGAAACAAAGACATGAATTCAGGGCTCGCAATCATCGACTACATCTCTTCTCTTCCCTAGGAATGGCTCCATAAGACACATTCAATAACACAATATTCAATTTTTACTGCCAATAATGAGGGGGGCTGAGGCCGAAATGTTAGTCAGAAGGCAAAAGCGTTAGGAAAGTAGTGCAACGGGGCCATCATGACATACGAATGTATGTGTCACTTCTGTACCCGAATGGGGATCCCCACATAACGTGGTCACCGACCATAACAGCGACCCTAATCTAAAAGACTGCGTCAAATTATTCCCACCCAACCCTGTGTCTTTACTTGTCATGCTTATTTGCCGAATTCGCCATTTATACCTGTCTGACGGTGATAGGATCCAGGTACGACTCTAACTTTCAATGTCATAGATGCATCCAATGTTTCTTGAAGGGTAAAGCTGTGTAATGAAGGCAGGAAACAAAGACATGAATTCAGGGCTCCCAATCATCGACTACATCTCTTCTCTTCCCTAGGAATGGCTCCATAAGACACATTCAATAACACAATATTCAATTTTTACTGCCAATAATGAGGGGGGCTGAGGCGGAAATGTTAGTCAGAAGGCAAAAGCGTTAGGAAAGTAGTGCAACGGGGCCATCATGACATACGAAAGTATGTGTCACTTCTGTACCCGAATAGGGATCTCCACATAACGTGATCACCGACCATAACAGCGACCCTAATCTAAAAAACTGTGTCAACTTATTCCCACCCAACCCTGTGTCTTCACTTGTCATGCTTATTTGCCGAATTCGGCGTTTATACCTGTCTGACGGTGATAGGGTCCAGGTACGACACAAACTTTCAATATTATAGATGCATCCAATGTTGCTTTATGGGTAAAGCTGTGTAATGAAGGCAGGAAACAAAGACATGAATTCAGGGCTCCCAATCATCGACTACATCTCTTCTCTTCCCTAGGAATGGCTCCATAAGACACATTCAATAACACAATATTCAATTTTTACTGCCAATAATGAGGGGGGCTGAGGCGGAAATGTTAGTCTGAAGGCTAAAGCGTTAGGAAAGTAGTGCAACGGGGCCATCATGACATACGAAAGTATGTGTCACTTCTGCACACGAATATGGATCCCCACATAACGTGGTCACCGACCATAACAGCGACCCTAATCTAAAAGACTGCGTCAAATTATTCCCACCCAACCCTGTGTCTTTATTTGTCATGCTTATTTGCCGAATTCGCCATTTATACCTGTCTGACGGTGATAGGATCCAGGTACGACTCTAACTTTCAATGTCATAGATGAATCCAATGTAGCATGAAGGGTAAAGCTGTGTAATAAAGGCAGGAAACAAAGACATGAATTCAGGGCTCCCAATCATCGACTACATCTCTTCTCTTCCCTAGGAACGGCTTCATTCGACTCATTCAATAACACAATATTTAATTTTTACTGCCAATAATGAGGGGGGCTGAGGCGGAAATGTTAGTCAGAAGGCTAAGGCGTTAGGAAAGTAGTGCAACGGGGCCATCATGACATACGAAAGTATGTGTCACTTCTGCACACGAATATGGATCCCCACATAACGTGATCACCGACCATAACAGCGACCCTAATCTAAAAGACTGTGTCAACTTATTCCCACCCAACCCTGTGTCTTTACTTGTCATGCTTATTTGCCGAATTCGGCGTTTATACCTGTCTGACGGTGATAGGATCCAGGTACGACACAAACTTTCAATGTCATAGATGCATCCAATGTTGCTTGAAGGGTAAAGCTGTGTAATAAAGGCAGGAAACAAAGTCCAGAATTCAGGGCTCCCAATCATCGACTACATCTCTTCTCTTCCCTAAGAACGGCTTCATACGACTCATTCAATAACACAATATTCAATTTTTACTGCCAATAATGAGGGGGCTGAGGCGGAAATGTTATTCAGAAGGCTAAAGCGATAGGAAAGTAGTGCAACGGGGCCATCATGACATACGAAAGTATGTGTCACTTCTGTACCCGAATGGGGATCCCCACATAACGTGATCACCGACCATAACAGCGAACCAAATCCAAAAAACTAAGTCAAGTTATTCCCACCCAACCGTGTGTCTTTACTTGTCATGCTTATTTGCCGAACTCGGCGTTTATACCTGTCTGACGGTGATAGGATCCAGGTACGACACAAACATTCAATGTCATAGATGAATCCAATGTTGCATGAAGGGTAAAGCTGTGTTATAAAGGCAGGAAACAAAGACATGAATTCAGGGCTCCCAATCATCGACTACATCTCTTCTCTTCCCTAGGAACGGCTTCATTCGACTCATTCAATAACACAATATTTAATTTTTACTGCCAATAATGAGGGGGGCTGAGGCGGAAATGTTAGTCAGAAGGCTAAGGCGTTAGGAAAGTAGTGCAACGGGGCCATCATGACATACGAAAGTATGTGTCACTTCTGCACACGAATATGGATCCCCACATAACGTGATCACCGACCATAGCAGCGACCCTAATCTAAAAGACTGTGTCAACTTATTCCCACCCAACCCTGTGTCTTTACTTGTCATGCTTATTTGCCGAATTCGGCGTTTATACCTGTCTGACGGTGATAGGATCCAGGTACGACACAAACTTTCAATGTCATAGATGCATCCAATGTTGCTTGAAGGGTAAAGCTGTGTAATAAAGGCAGGAAACAAAGTCCAGAATTCAGGGCTCCCAATCATCGACTACATCTCTTCTCTTCCCTAAGAACGACTTTATACGACTCATTCAATAACACAATATTCAATTTTTACTGCCAATAATGAGGGGGCTGAGGCGGAAATGTTATTCAGAAGGCTAAAGCGATAGGAAAGTAGTGCAACGGGGCCATCATGACATACGAAAGTATGTGTCACTTCTGTACCCGAATAGGGATCTCCACACAACGTGATCACCGACCATAACTGCGATCCTAATCTAAAAGAGTGTGTCAACTTATTCCCACCCAACCCTGTGTCTTCACTTGCCATGCTTATATGCCGAATTCGGCGTTTATACTTGTCTGACTGTGATAGGATCCAGGTATGACACAAACTTTCAATGTCATAGATGCATCCAATGTTGCTTGAAGGGTAAAGCTGTGTAATGAAGGCAGGAAACAAGGTCATGAAATCAGGACTCCCAATCATCGACTACATCTCTTCTCTTCCCTAGGAACGGCTTCATACGACTCATTCAGTAACACAATATTCAATTTTTACTGCCAATACCATGGGTTAGCTGAGGCGGAAATGTTAGTCAGAGGGCTAAAGCGATAGGAAAGTAGTGCAACGTGGCCTTCATGACATACAAAAGTATGTGTCACTTCTGTACCCGAATACGGATCCCCACATAACGTGATCATCGACCATAACAGCGACCCTAATCTAAAAGACTGTGTCAACTTATTCCCACCCAACCCTGTGTTTTTACTTGTCATGCTTATTTCCCGAGTTCGGCGTTTATATCTGTCTGACGGTGATAGGATCCAGGTACGACACAAACTTTCAATGTCATAGATGCATCCAATGTTGCATCAAGAGTAAAGCTGTGTAATGGAGGCACGAAACAAAGACATGAATTCAGGGCTCCCAATCATCGACTACATCTGTTCTCTTCCCTAGGAACAGCTTCATACGACTCATTCAATAACACAATATTCAATTTTTACTGCCAATAATGAGGGGGGCTGAGGCGGAAATGTTAGTCTGAAGGCTAAAACGATAGGAGAGTAGTGCTACGGGGCCATCATGACATACGAAAGTATGTGTCACTACTGTACCCGAATACGGATCCCCACATAACGTGATCACCGACCATAACAAAAACCCTAATCTAAAAGACTGTGTCAACTTATTCCCACCCAACCCTGTGTCTTTATTTGTCATGCTTATTTGCCGAATTCGGCGTTTGTTCCTGTCTGACGGTGATAGGATCCAGGTACGACACAAACATTCAATGTCATAGATGCATCCAATGTTGCTTGAAGGGTAATGCTGTGTAATGAAAGCAGGAAACTAAGACATGAATTAAGTGCTCCCAATCATCGACTACATCTCTTCTCTTCCCTAGGAACAGCTTCATACCACACATTCAATAACACAATATTCAATTTGCTACTGCCAATAATGAGAGGGGTTGAGGCGGAAATGGTAGTCAGAAGGCTAAAGCGTTAGGAAAGTAGTGCAACGGGGCCATCATGACATACGAAAGTATGTGTCACTTCTGTACCCGAATAGGGATCCCCACATAACGTGATCACCGACCATAACAGCGACCCTAATTTAAAAAACTGTCAAGATATTCCCACCCATCCCTGTGTCTTTACTTGTCATGCTTATTTGCCGAATTCGGCGTTTATACCTGTCTGACGGTGATAGGATCCAGGTACGACACAAACTTTCAATGTCATAGATGCATCCAATGTTGCTTGAAGGATAAAGTTGTGTAATGAAGGCAGGAAACAAAGACGTGAATTCAGGGCTCCCAATCATCGACTACATCACTTCTCTTCCCTAGGAACGGCTCCATACGACTCATTCAATAACACAATATTCAATTTTTACTGCCAATAAAAAAGGGGATTGAGGCGGAAATGTTAGTCAGAAGGCTAAAGCGTTAGGAAAATGGTGCAACGGGGCCTTCATGACATACGAAAGTATGTGTCACTTCTGTATCCGAATAGGGATCCCCACATAAAGTGATCCCCGACCATATCAGCGACCCTAATCTAAAAGACTGTGTCAACTTATTCCCTCCCAACCCTGTGTTTTTACTTGTCATGCTTATTTGCCGAATTCGGCGTTTATACCTGTCTGACGGTGATCGGATCCAGGTACGACACAAACTTTCAATGTCATAGATGCATCCAATGCTGCTTGAAGAGTAAAGCTGTGAAATGGAGGCAGGAAACAAAGACATGAATTCAGGGCTCCCAATCATCGACTACATCTCTTCTCATCCCTAGGAACGGCTTCATACGAATCATTCAATAACACAATATTCAATTTTTACTGCCAATAATGAGGGGGGCTGAGGCGGATTTGTTAGTCAGACGGCTAAAGCGATAGAAAAGTAGTGCAACGGGGCCTTCATGACATACGAAAATATGTCACTTCTGTACCCGAATAGGGATCCCCACATAACGTGATCACCGACCATAACAGCGACGCTAATCTAAAAGACTGTGTCAACTTATTCCCACCCAACCCGGTGTCTTTACTTGTCATGCTTATTTGCCGAATTCGGCGTTTATACTTGTCAGACGGTGATAGGATCCAGGTACGACACAAACTTTCAATGTCATATATGCATCCAATGTTGCTTGAAGGGTAAACCTGTGTAATGAAGGCAGGAAACAAAGACATGAATTCAGGACTCCCAAGTATCGACTACATCTCTTCTCTTCCCTAGGAACGGCTTCATACGACTCATTCAGTAACACAATATTCAATTTTTACTGCCAATACCAAGGGTTAGCTGAGGCGGAAATGTTAGTCAGACGGCTAAAGCGATAGAAAAGTAGTGCAACGGGGCCTTTATGACATACGAAAGTATATGTCACTTCTGTACCCGAATAGGGATCCCCACATAACGTGGTCACCGACCATAACAGCAATCCTAATCTAAAAGACTGTGTCAACTTATTCCCACCCGACCCTGTGTCTTTACTTGTCATACTTATTTGCCGAATTCGGCGTTTGTTCCTGTCTGACGGTGATAGGATCCAGGTACGACACAAACTTTCAATGTCATAGATGCATCCAATGTTGCTTGAAGGGTAAAGCTGTGTAATGGAGGCAGGAAACAAAGACATGAATTCAGGACTCCCAATCATCGACTACATCTCTTCTCTTCCCTAGGAACGGCTTCATACGACTCATTCAATAACACAATATTCAATTTTTACTGCCAATAATGTGGGGGGCCGAGGCGGAAATGTTAGTCAGAAGGCTAAAGCGTTAGGAAAGTAGTGCAACGGGGCCATCATGACATACGAAAGTATGTGTCACTACTGTACCCGAATACGGATCCCCACATAACGTGATCACCGACCATAACAGCGACCCTAATCTAAAAGACTGTGTCAACTTATTCCCACCCAACTCTGTGTTTTCACTTGTCATGCTTATATGCCGAATTCAGCGTTTATACCTGTCTGACGGTGATAGGATCCAGGTACGACACAAACTTTCAATGTCATAGATGCATCCAATGTTGCTTGAAGAGTAAAGCTGTGTAATGGAGGCAGGAAACAAAGACATGAATCCAGGGCTCCCAATCATCGACTACATCTCTTCTCTTCCCTAGGAACGGCTTCATACGACTCACTCAATAACACAATATTCAATTTTTACTGCCAATAATGAGGGGGCTGAGGCGGAAATGTTATTCAGAAGGCTAAAGCGATAGGAAAGTAGTGCAACGGGGCCATCATGACATACGAAAGTATGTGTCACTTCTGTACCCGAATGGGGATCCCCACATAACGTGATCACCGACCATAACAGCGACCCAAATCCAAAAAACTAAGTCAAGTTATTCCCACCCAACCGTGTGTCTTTACTTGTCATGCTTATTTGCCGAACTCGGCGTTTATACCTGTCTGACGGTGATAGGATCCAGGTACGACACAAACATTCAATGTCATAGATGCATCCAATGTAGCTTGAAGGGTAAAGCTGTGTAATGAAGGCAGGAAACAGAGACATGAATTCAGGGCTCCCAATCATCGACTACATCTCTTCTCTCCCCTAGGAACAGCTTCATACCACACATTCAATAACACAATATTCAACTTTTACTGCCAATAACGAGAGGGGCTGAGGCGGAAATGTTATTCAGAAGGCTAAAGCGATAGGAAAGTAGTGCTACGGGGCCATCATTACATACGAATGTATGTGTCACTTCCGTTCCCGAATATGGATCCCCACATAACGTGATCACCGACCACAACAGCGACCCTAATCTAAAAGACTGAGTCAAGTAATTGCCACCCAACCCTGTGTCTTTACTTGTCATGCTTATTTGCCGAATTCGGCGTTTATACCTGTCTGACGGTGATAGGATCCAGGTGCGACACAAACTTACAATGTCATAGATGCATCCAATGTTGCTTGAAGGTTAAAGCTGTGTAATAAATGCAGGAAACAGAGACATGAATTCAGTGCTCCCAATCATCGACTACATCTCGTCTCTCCCCTAGGAACGGCTTCATACGACTCATTCAATAACACAATATTCAATTTTTACTGCCAATAATGAGGGGGGCTGAGGCGGAAATGTTAGTCAGAAGGCTAAAGCGTTAGGAAAGTAGTGCAACGGGGCCATCATGACATACGAAAGTATGTGTCACTTCTGTACCCGAATAGGGATCCCCACATAACGTGATCACCGACCATAACTGCGACCCTAATCTAAAAAACTGTATCAAAATGTTTCCACCCAACCCTGTGTCTTTACTTGTCATGCTTATTTGCCGAATTCGGCGTTTATACCTGTCTGACGGTGATGGGATCCAGGTACGACACAAACTTTCAATGTCATAGATGCATCCAATGTTGCTTGAAGGGTAAAGCTGTGTAATAAAGGTGGGAAACAAAGACATGAATTCAGGGCTCCCAATCGTCGACTACATCTCTTCTCTTCCCTAGGAACGGCTTCATTCGACTCATTCAATATTACAATATTCTATATTTACTGCCAATAATGAGGGGGGCTGAGGCGGAAATGTTAGTCATTAGGCTAAGGCGTTAGGAAAGTAGTGCAACGGGGCCATCAAGACATACGAAAGTATGTGTCACTTCTGTACCCGAATAGGGATCTCCACACAACGTGATCACCGACCATAACAGCGACCCTAATCTAAAAGAGTGTGTCAACTTATTCCTACCCAACCCTGTGTCTTCACTTGTCATGCTTATATGCCGAATTCGGCGTTTATACTTGTCTGACGGTGATAGGATCCAGGTGTGACGCAAACTTTCAATGTCATAGATGCATCCAATGTTGCTTGAAGGGTAAAGCTGTGTAATGAAGGCAGGAAACAAAGTCATGAAATCAGGACTCCCAATCATCGACTACATCTCTTCTCTTCCCTAGGAACGGCTTCATATGACTCATTCAGTAACACAATATTCAATTTTTACTGCCAATACCAAGGGTTAGCTGAGGCGGAAATGTTAGTCAGAGGGCTAAAGCGATAGGAAAGTAGTGCAACGTGGCCTTCATGACATACGAAAGTATGTGTCACTTCTGTACCCGAATACGGATCCCCACATAACGTGATCATCGACCATAACAGCGACCCTAATCTAAAAGACTGTGTCAACTTATTCCCACCCAACCCTGTGTTTTTACTTGTCATGCTTATTTCCCGAGTTCGGCGTTTATATCTGTCTGACGGTGATAGGATCCAGGTACGACACAAACTTTCAATGTCATAGATGCATCCAATGTTGCTTCAAGAGTAAAGCTGTGTAATGGAGGCACGAAACAAAGACATGAATTCAGGGCTCCCAATCATCGACTACATCTGTTCTCTTCCCTAGGAACAGCTTCATACGACTCATTCAATAACACAATATTCAATTTTTACTGCCAATAATGAGGGGGGCTGAGGCGGAAATGTTAGTCAGAAGGCTAAAACGATAGGAGAGTAGTGCAACGGGGCCATCATGACATACGAAAGTATGTGTCACTACTGTACCCGAATACGGGTCCCCACATTACGTGATCACCGACCATAACAACAACCCCAATCTAAAAGACTGTGTCAACTTATTCCCACCCAACCCTGTGTCTTTACTTGTCATGCTTATTTGCCGAATTCGGCGTTTATACTTGTCTGACGGTGATAGGATCCAGGTACGACACAAACTTTCAATGTCATAGATGCACCCAATGTTGCTTGGAGGGTGAAGCTGTGTAATGAAGGCAGGAAACAAAGACATGAATTCAGGACTCCCAATCATCGACTACATCTCTTCTCTTCCCTAGGAACGGCTTCATACGACTCATTCAATAACACAATATTCAATTTTTACTGCCAATTCCAAGGGTTAGCTGAGGCGGAAATGTTAGTCAGATGGCTAAAGCGATAGAAATGTATTGCAACGGGGCCTTCATGACATACGAAAGTATGTGTCACTTCTGGACCCGAATACGGATCCCCACATAACGTGATCACCGACCATAACAGCGACCCTAATCTAAAAGACTGTGTCAACTTATTCCCACCCAACCCTGTGTCTTTACTTGTCATGCTTATTTGCCGAATTTGGCGTTTATACCTGTCTGACGGTGATAGGCTCCAGGTACGACACAAACTTTCAATGTCATAGATGCATCCAATGTTGCTTGAAGGGTAAAGCTGTGTAATAAAGGCAGGAAACAAAGACATGAATTCAGGACTCCCAATCATCGATTACATCTCTTCTCTTCCCTAGGAACGGCTTCATACGACTCATTCAGTAACACAATATTCAATTTTTACTGCCAATACTAAGGGTTAGCTGAGGCGGAAATGTTAGTCAGACGGCTAAAGCGATAGAAATGTAGTGCAACGGGGCCTTCATGACATACGAAAGTATGTGTCACTTCTGTACCCGAATACGGATCCCCACATAACGTGATCACCGACCATAACAGCGACCCTAATCTAAAAGACTGTGTCAACTTATTCCCACCCTACTCTGTGTTTTTACTTGTCATGCTTATTTGCCGAATTCAGCGTTTATACCTGTCTGACGGTGATAGGACCCAGGTACGACACAAACTTTCAATGTCATAGATGCATCCAATGTTGCTTGAAGGGTAAAGCTGTGTAATAAAGGCAGGAAACAAAGACATGAATTCAGGACTCCCAATCATCGACTACATCTCTTCTCTTCCCTAGGAACGGCTTCATACGACTCATTCAATAAAACAATATTCAATTTTTACCGCCTATAATGAGGGGGGCTTAGGCGAATATTTTAGTCAGAAGGCTAAAGCGATAGGAAAGTGGTGCAACGGGGCCATCAAGACATACGAAAGTATGTGTCACTTCTGTACCCGAATAGGGATCTCCACACAACGTGATCACCGACCATAACAGCGACCCTAATCTAAAAGAGTGTGTCAACTTATTCCTACCCAACCCTGTGTCTTCACTTGTCATGCTTATATGCCGAATTCGGCGTTTATACTTGTCTGACGGTGATAGGATCCAGGTGTGACGCAAACTTTCAATGTCATAGATGCATCCAATGTTGCTTGAAGGGTAAAGCTGTGTAATGAAGGCAGGAAACAAAGTCATGAAATCAGGACTCCCAATCATCGACTACATCTCTTCTCTTCCCTAGGAACGGCTTCATATGACTCATTCAGTAACACAATATTCAATTTTTACTGCCAATACCAAGGGTTAGCTGAGGCGGAAATGTTAGTCAGAGGGCTAAAGCGATAGGAAAGTAGTGCAACGTGGCCTTCATGACATACGAAAGTATGTGTCACTTCTGTACCCGAATACGGATCCCCACATAACGTGATCATCGACCATAACAGCGACCCTAATCTAAAAGACTGTGTCAACTTATTCCCACCCAACCCTGTGTTTTTACTTGTCATGCTTATTTCCCGAGTTCGGCGTTTATATCTGTCTGACGGTGATAGGATCCAGGTACGACACAAACTTTCAATGTCATAGATGCATCCAATGTTGCTTCAAGAGTAAAGCTGTGTAATGGAGGCACGAAACAAAGACATGAATTCAGGGCTCCCAATCATCGACTACATCTGTTCTCTTCCCTAGGAACAGCTTCATACGACTCATTCAATAACACAATATTCAATTTTTACTGCCAATAATGAGGGGGGCTGAGGCGGAAATGTTAGTCAGAAGGCTAAAACGATAGGAGAGTAGTGCAACGGGGCCATCATGACATACGAAAGTATGTGTCACTACTGTACCCGAATACGGGTCCCCACATTACGTGATCACCGACCATAACAACAACCCCAATCTAAAAGACTGTGTCAACTTATTCCCACCCAACCCTGTGTCTTTACTTGTCATGCTTATTTGCCGAATTCGGCGTTTATACTTGTCTGACGGTGATAGGATCCAGGTACGACACAAACTTTCAATGTCATAGATGCACCCAATGTTGCTTGGGGGGTGAAGCTGTGTAATGAAGGCAGGAAACAAAGACATGAATTCAGGACTCCCAATCATCGACTACATCTCTTCTCTTCCCTAGGAACGGCTTCATACGACTCATTCAATAACACAATATTCAATTTTTACTGCCAATTCCAAGGGTTAGCTGAGGCGGAAATGTTAGTCAGATGGCTAAAGCGATAGAAATGTATTGCAACGGGGCCTTCATGACATACGAAAGTATGTGTCACTTCTGGACCCGAATACGGATCCCCACATAACGTGATCACCGACCATAACAGCGACCCTAATCTAAAAGACTGTGTCAACTTATTCCCACCCAACCCTGTGTCTTTACTTGTCATGCTTATTTGCCGAATTTGGCGTTTATACCTGTCTGACGGTGATAGGCTCCAGGTACGACACAAACTTTCAATGTCATAGATGCATCCAATGTTGCTTGAAGGGTAAAGCTGTGTAATAAAGGCAGGAAACAAAGACATGAATTCAGGACTCCCAATCATCGATTACATCTCTTCTCTTCCCTAGGAACGGCTTCATATGACTCATTCAGTAACACAATATTCAATTTTTACTGCCAATACCAAGGGTTAGCTGAGGCGGAAATGTTAGTCAGAGGGCTAAAGCGATAGGAAAGTAGTGCAACGTGGCCTTCATGACATACGAAAGTATGTGTCACTTCTGTACCCGAATACGGATCCCCACATAACGTGATCATCGACCATAACAGCGACCCTAATCTAAAAGACTGTGTCAACTTATTCCCACCCAACCCTGTGTTTTTACTTGTCATGCTTATTTCCCGAGTTCGGCGTTTATATCTGTCTGACGGTGATAGGATCCAGGTACGACACAAACTTTCAATGTCATAGATGCATCCAATGTTGCTTCAAGAGTAAAGCTGTGTAATGGAGGCACGAAACAAAGACATGAATTCAGGGCTCCCAATCATCGACTACATCTGTTCTCTTCCCTAGGAACAGCTTCATACGACTCATTCAATAACACAATATTCAATTTTTACTGCCAATAATGAGGGGGGCTGAGGCGGAAATGTTAGTCAGAAGGCTAAAACGATAGGAGAGTAGTGCAACGGGGCCATCATGACATACGAAAGTATGTGTCACTACTGTACCCGAATACGGGTCCCCACATTACGTGATCACCGACCATAACAACAACCCCAATCTAAAAGACTGTGTCAACTTATTCCCACCCAACCCTGTGTCTTTACTTGTCATGCTTATTTGCCGAATTCGGCGTTTATACTTGTCTGACGGTGATAGGATCCAGGTACGACACAAACTTTCAATGTCATAGATGCACCCAATGTTGCTTGGAGGGTGAAGCTGTGTAATGAAGGCAGGAAACAAAGACATGAATTCAGGACTCCCAATCATCGACTACATCTCTTCTCTTCCCTAGGAACGGCTTCATACGACTCATTCAATAACACAATATTCAATTTTTACTGCCAATTCCAAGGGTTAGCTGAGGCGGAAATGTTAGTCAGATGGCTAAAGCGATAGAAATGTATTGCAACGGGGCCTTCATGACATACGAAAGTATGTGTCACTTCTGGACCCGAATACGGATCCCCACATAACGTGATCACCGACCATAACAGCGACCCTAATCTAAAAGACTGTGTCAACTTATTCCCACCCAACCCTGTGTCTTTACTTGTCATGCTTATTTGCCGAATTTGGCGTTTATACCTGTCTGACGGTGATAGGCTCCAGGTACGACACAAACTTTCAATGTCATAGATGCATCCAATGTTGCTTGAAGGGTAAAGCTGTGTAATAAAGGCAGGAAACAAAGACATGAATTCAGGACTCCCAATCATCGATTACATCTCTTCTCTTCCCTAGGAACGGCTTCATACGACTCATTCAGTAACACAATATTCAATTTTTACTGCCAATACTAAGGGTTAGCTGAGGCGGAAATGTTAGTCAGACGGCTAAAGCGATAGAAATGTAGTGCAACGGGGCCTTCATGACATACGAAAGTATGTGTCACTTCTGTACCCGAATACGGATCCCCACATAACGTGATCACCGACCATAACAGCGACCCTAATCTAAAAGACTGTGTCAACTTATTCCCACCCTACTCTGTGTTTTTACTTGTCATGCTTATTTGCCGAATTCAGCGTTTATACCTGTCTGACGGTGATAGGACCCAGGTACGACACAAACTTTCAATGTCATAGATGCATCCAATGTTGCTTGAAGGGTAAAGCTGTGTAATAAAGGCAGGAAACAAAGACATGAATTCAGGACTCCCAATCATCGACTACATCTCTTCTCTTCCCTAGGAACGGCTTCATACGACTCATTCAATAAAACAATATTCAATTTTTACCGCCTATAATGAGGGGGGCTTAGGCGAATATTTTAGTCAGAAGGCTAAAGCGATAGG
Organism: Schistocerca piceifrons; assembly: GCF_021461385.2. Taxonomy (NCBI): domain Eukaryota; kingdom Metazoa; phylum Arthropoda; class Insecta; order Orthoptera; family Acrididae; genus Schistocerca; species Schistocerca piceifrons. Next base: position 81,683 of record NW_025728987.1, on the reverse strand, counting down.
AAAGTGGTGCAACGGGGCCATCAAGACATACGAAAGTATGTGTCACTTCTGTACCCGAATAGGGATCTCCACACAACGTGATCACCGACCATAACAGCGACCCTAATCTAAAAGAGTGTGTCAACTTATTCCTACCCAACCCTGTGTCTTCACTTGTCATGCTTATATGCCGAATTCGGCGTTTATACTTGTCTGACGGTGATAGGATCCAGGTGTGACGCAAACTTTCAATGTCATAGATGCATCCAATGTTGCTTGAAGGGTAAAGCTGTGTAATGAAGGCAGGAAACAAAGTCATGAAATCAGGACTCCCAATCATCGACTACATCTCTTCTCTTCCCTAGGAACGGCTTCATATGACTCATTCAGTAACACAATATTCAATTTTTACTGCCAATACCAAGGGTTAGCTGAGGCGGAAATGTTAGTCAGAGGGCTAAAGCGATAGGAAAGTAGTGCAACGTGGCCTTCATGACATACGAAAGTATGTGTCACTTCTGTACCCGAATACGGATCCCCACATAACGTGATCATCGACCATAACAGCGACCCTAATCTAAAAGACTGTGTCAACTTATTCCCACCCAACCCTGTGTTTTTACTTGTCATGCTTATTTCCCGAGTTCGGCGTTTATATCTGTCTGACGGTGATAGGATCCAGGTACGACACAAACTTTCAATGTCATAGATGCATCCAATGTTGCTTCAAGAGTAAAGCTGTGTAATGGAGGCACGAAACAAAGACATGAATTCAGGGCTCCCAATCATCGACTACATCTGTTCTCTTCCCTAGGAACAGCTTCATACGACTCATTCAATAACACAATATTCAATTTTTACTGCCAATAATGAGGGGGGCTGAGGCGGAAATGTTAGTCAGAAGGCTAAAACGATAGGAGAGTAGTGCAACGGGGCCATCATGACATACGAAAGTATGTGTCACTACTGTACCCGAATACGGGTCCCCACATTACGTGATCACCGACCATAACAACAACCCCAATCTAAAAGACTGTGTCAACTTATTCCCACCCAACCCTGTGTCTTTACTTGTCATGCTTATTTGCCGAATTCGGCGTTTATACTTGTCTGACGGTGATAGGATCCAGGTACGACACAAACTTTCAATGTCATAGATGCACCCAATGTTGCTTGGGGGGTGAAGCTGTGTAATGAAGGCAGGAAACAAAGACATGAATTCAGGACTCCCAATCATCGACTACATCTCTTCTCTTCCCTAGGAACGGCTTCATACGACTCATTCAATAACACAATATTCAATTTTTACTGCCAATTCCAAGGGTTAGCTGAGGCGGAAATGTTAGTCAGATGGCTAAAGCGATAGAAATGTATTGCAACGGGGCCTTCATGACATACGAAAGTATGTGTCACTTCTGGACCCGAATACGGATCCCCACATAACGTGATCACCGACCATAACAGCGACCCTAATCTAAAAGACTGTGTCAACTTATTCCCACCCAACCCTGTGTCTTTACTTGTCATGCTTATTTGCCGAATTTGGCGTTTATACCTGTCTGACGGTGATAGGCTCCAGGTACGACACAAACTTTCAATGTCATAGATGCATCCAATGTTGCTTGAAGGGTAAAGCTGTGTAATAAAGGCAGGAAACAAAGACATGAATTCAGGACTCCCAATCATCGATTACATCTCTTCTCTTCCCTAGGAACGGCTTCATATGACTCATTCAGTAACACAATATTCAATTTTTACTGCCAATACCAAGGGTTAGCTGAGGCGGAAATGTTAGTCAGAGGGCTAAAGCGATAGGAAAGTAGTGCAACGTGGCCTTCATGACATACGAAAGTATGTGTCACTTCTGTACCCGAATACGGATCCCCACATAACGTGATCATCGACCATAACAGCGACCCTAATCTAAAAGACTGTGTCAACTTATTCCCACCCAACCCTGTGTTTTTACTTGTCATGCTTATTTCCCGAGTTCGGCGTTTATATCTGTCTGACGGTGATAGGATCCAGGTACGACACAAACTTTCAATGTCATAGATGCATCCAATGTTGCTTCAAGAGTAAAGCTGTGTAATGGAGGCACGAAACAAAGACATGAATTCAGGGCTCCCAATCATCGACTACATCTGTTCTCTTCCCTAGGAACAGCTTCATACGACTCATTCAATAACACAATATTCAATTTTTACTGCCAATAATGAGGGGGGCTGAGGCGGAAATGTTAGTCAGAAGGCTAAAACGATAGGAGAGTAGTGCAACGGGGCCATCATGACATACGAAAGTATGTGTCACTACTGTACCCGAATACGGGTCCCCACATTACGTGATCACCGACCATAACAACAACCCCAATCTAAAAGACTGTGTCAACTTATTCCCACCCAACCCTGTGTCTTTACTTGTCATGCTTATTTGCCGAATTCGGCGTTTATACTTGTCTGACGGTGATAGGATCCAGGTACGACACAAACTTTCAATGTCATAGATGCACCCAATGTTGCTTGGAGGGTGAAGCTGTGTAATGAAGGCAGGAAACAAAGACATGAATTCAGGACTCCCAATCATCGACTACATCTCTTCTCTTCCCTAGGAACGGCTTCATACGACTCATTCAATAACACAATATTCAATTTTTACTGCCAATTCCAAGGGTTAGCTGAGGCGGAAATGTTAGTCAGATGGCTAAAGCGATAGAAATGTATTGCAACGGGGCCTTCATGACATACGAAAGTATGTGTCACTTCTGGACCCGAATACGGATCCCCACATAACGTGATCACCGACCATAACAGCGACCCTAATCTAAAAGACTGTGTCAACTTATTCCCACCCAACCCTGTGTCTTTACTTGTCATGCTTATTTGCCGAATTTGGCGTTTATACCTGTCTGACGGTGATAGGCTCCAGGTACGACACAAACTTTCAATGTCATAGATGCATCCAATGTTGCTTGAAGGGTAAAGCTGTGTAATAAAGGCAGGAAACAAAGACATGAATTCAGGACTCCCAATCATCGATTACATCTCTTCTCTTCCCTAGGAACGGCTTCATACGACTCATTCAGTAACACAATATTCAATTTTTACTGCCAATACTAAGGGTTAGCTGAGGCGGAAATGTTAGTCAGACGGCTAAAGCGATAGAAATGTAGTGCAACGGGGCCTTCATGACATACGAAAGTATGTGTCACTTCTGTACCCGAATACGGATCCCCACATAACGTGATCACCGACCATAACAGCGACCCTAATCTAAAAGACTGTGTCAACTTATTCCCACCCTACTCTGTGTTTTTACTTGTCATGCTTATTTGCCGAATTCAGCGTTTATACCTGTCTGACGGTGATAGGACCCAGGTACGACACAAACTTTCAATGTCATAGATGCATCCAATGTTGCTTGAAGGGTAAAGCTGTGTAATAAAGGCAGGAAACAAAGACATAAATTCAGGACTCCCAATCATCGACTACATCTCATCTCTTCCCTAGGAACGGCTTCATACGACTCATTCAATAAAACAATATTCAATTTTTACCGCCTATAATGAGGGGGGCTTAGGCGAATATTTTAGTCAGAAGGCTAAAGCGATAGGAAAGTGGTGCAACGGGGCCATCATGACATACGAAAGTATGTGTCACCTCTGTACCCGAATACGGATCCCCACATAACGTGATCACCGACCATAACAGCGACCCTAATCTAAAAGACTGTGTCAACTTATTCCCACCCAACTCTGTGTTTTTACTTCTCATGCTTATTTGCCGAATTCAGCGTTTATACCTGTCTGACGGTGATAGGATCCAAGTACGACACAAACTATCAATGTCATAGATGCATCCAATGTTGCTTGAAGGGTAAAGCTGTGTACTGAAGGCAGGAAACAAAGACATGAATTCAGTGCTCCCAATCATCGACTACATCTCTTCTCTTCCCTAGGAACGGCTTCATACGACTCATTCAATAACACAATATTCAATTTTTTACTGCTAATAATGAGGGGGCCTGAGGCGGAAATGTTAGTCAGAAGGCTAAAGCGATAGGAAAGTAGTGCAACAGGGCCATCATGACATACGAAAGTATGTGTCACTTCTGTACCCGAATAGGGATCCCCACATAACGTGATCACCGACCATATCAGTGACCCTAATCTAAAAGACTGTGTCAACTTATTCCCACCCAACCCGGTGTCTTTACTTGTCATGCTTATTTGCCGAATTCGGCGTTTATACTTGTCTGACGGTAATAGGATCCAGGTACGACACAAACTTTCAATGTCATATATGCATCCAATGTTAATTGAAGGGTAAACCTGTGTAATGAAGGCAGGAAACAAAGACATGAATTCAGGACTCCCAATCATCGACTACATCTCTTCTCTTCCCTAGGAACGGCTTCATACGACTCATTCAGTAACACAATATTCAATTTTTACTGCCAATACCAAGGGTTAGCTGAGGCGGAAATGTTAGTCAGACGGCTAAAGCGATAGAAAAGTAGTGCAACGGGGCCTTTATGACATACGAAAGTATATGTCACTTCTGTACCCGAATAGGGATCCCCACATAACGTGGTCACCGACCATAACAGCAATCCTAATCTAAAAGACTGTGTCAACTTATTCCCACCCGACCCTGTGTCTCTACTTGTCATACTTATTTGCCGAATTCGGCGTTTGTTCCTGTCTGACGGTGATAGGATCCAGGTACGACACAAACTTTCAATGTCATAGATGCATCCAATGTTGCTTGAAGAGTAAAGCTGTGTAATGGAGGCAGGAAACAAAGACATGAATCCAGGGCTCCCAATCATCGACTACATCTCTTCTCCTCCCTAGGAACGGCTTCATACGACTCACTCAATAACACAATATTCAATTATTACTGCCAATAACGAGGGGGGCTGAGGCGGAAATGTTAGTCAGAAGGCAAAAGCGTTAGGAAAGTAGTGCAACGGGGCCATCATGACATGCGAAAGTAGGTGTCACTTCTGGACCCGAATACGGATCCCCACATAACGTGATCACCGACCATAACAGCGACCCTAATCTAAAAGACTGTGTCAACTTATTCCCACCCAACTCTGTGTTTTCACTTGTCATGCTTATTTGCCGAATTCAGCGTTTATACCTGTCTGACGGTGATAGGATCCAAGTACGACACAAACTTTCAATGTCATAGATGCATCCAATGTTGCTTGAAGGGTAAAGCTGTGTAATGGAGGCAGGAAACAAAGACATGAATCCAGGGCTCCCAATCATCGACTACATCTCTTCTCCTCCCTAGGAACGGCTTCATACGACTCACTCAATAACACAATATTCAATTATTACTGCCAATAACGAGGGGCGCTGAGGCGGAAATGTTAGTCAGAAGGCTAAAGCGTTAGGAAAGTAGTGCAACGGGGCCATCAATGACATACGAAAGTATGTGTCACTTCTGTACCCGAATAGGGATCCCCACATAACGTGATCACCGACCATAACAGCGACCCTAATCTAAAAGACTGTGTCAACTTATTCCCACCCAACTCTTTGTTTTTACTTGTCATGCTTATTTGCCGAATTCGGCGTTTATACTTGTCTGACGGTGATAGGATCCAAGTACGACACAAACTTTCAATGTCATAGATGCATCCAATGTTGCTTGAAGAGTAAAGCTGTGTAATGGAGGCAGGAAACTAAGACATGAATCCAGGGCTCCCAGTCATCGACTACATCTCTTCTCCTCCCTAGGAACGGCTTCATACGACTCACTCAATAACACAATATTCAATTATTACTGCCAATAACGAGGGGGGCTGAGGCGGAAATGTTAGTCAGAAGGCCAAAGCGTTAGGAAAGTAGTGCAACGGGGCCATCATGACATACGAAAGTATGTGTCACTTCTGTACCCGAATACGGATCCCCACATAACGTGATCACCGACCATAACAGCGACCCTAATCTAAAAGACTGTGTCAACTTATTCCCACCCAACTCTTTGTTTTTACTTGTCATGCTTATTTGCCGAATTCGGCGTTTATACTTGTCTGACGGTGATAGGATCCAAGTACGACACAAACTTTCAATGTCATAGATGCATCCAATGTTGCTTGAAGAGTAAAGCTGTGTAATGGAGGCAGGAAACAAAGACATGAATCCAGGGCTCCCAATCATCGACTACATCTCTTCTCCTCCCTAGGAACGGCTTCATACGACTCACTCAATAACACAATATTCAATTATTACTGCCAATAACGAGGGGGGCTGAGGCGGAAATGTTAGTCAGAAGGCAAAAGCGTTAGGAAAGTAGTGCAACGGGGCCATCAATGACATACGAAAGTATGTGTCACTTCTGTACCCGAATACGGATCCCCACATAACGTGATCACCGACCATAACAGCGACCCTAATCTAAAAGACTGTGTCAACTTATTCCCACCCAACTCTTTGTTTTTACTTGTCATGCTTATTTGCCGAATTCGGCGTTTATACTTGTCTGACGGTGATAGGATCCAAGTACGACACAAACTTTCAATGTCATAGATGCATCCAATGTTGCTTGAAGAGTAAAGCTGTGTAATGGAGGCAGGAAACAAAGACATGAATCCAGGGCTCCCAATCATCGACTACATCTCTTCTCCTCCCTAGGAACGGCTTCATACGACTCACTCAATAACACAATATTCAATTATTACTGCCAATAACGAGGGGGGCTGAGGCGGAAATGTTAGTCAGAAGGCAAAAGCGTTAGGAAAGTAGTGCAACGGGGCCATCAATGACATACGAAAGTATGTGTCACTTCTGTACCCGAATACGGATCCCCACATAACGTGATCACCGACCATAACAGCGACCCTAATCTAAAAGACTGTGTCAACTTATTCCCACCCAACTCTTTGTTTTTACTTGTCATGCTTATTTGCCGAATTCGGCGTTTATACTTGTCTGACGGTGATAGGATCCAAGTACGACACAAACTTTCAATGTCATAGATGCATCCAATGTTGCTTGAAGAGTAAAGCTGTGTAATGGAGGCAGGAAACAAAGACATGAATCCAGGGCTCCCAATCATCGACTACATCTCTTCTCCTCCCTAGGAACGGCTTCATACGACTCACTCAATAACACAATATTCAATTATTACTGCCAATAACGAGGGGGGCTGAGGCGGAAATGTTAGTCAGAAGGCAAAAGCGTTAGGAAAGTAGTGCAACGGGGCCATCAATGACATACGAAAGTATGTGTCACTTCTGTACCCGAATACGGATCCCCACATAACGTGATCACCGACCATAACAGCGACCCTAATCTAAAAGACTGTGTCAACTTATTCCCACCCAACTCTTTGTTTTTACTTGTCATGCTTATTTGCCGAATTCGGCGTTTATACTTGTCTGACGGTGATAGGATCCAAGTACGACACAAACTTTCAATGTCATAGATGCATCCAATGTTGCTTGAAGGGTAAAGCTGTGTAATGAAGGCAGGAAACAAAGACATGAATTAAGTGCTCCCAATCATCGACTACATTACTTCTCTTCCCTAGGAACAGCTTCATACCACACATTCAATGACACAATATTCAATTTTTACTGCCAATAATGAGAGGGGCTGAGGCGGAAATGTTAGTCAGAAGGCTAAAGCGTTAGGAAAGTAGTGCAACGGGGCCATCAATGACATACGAAAGTATGTGTCACTTCTGTACCCGAATAGGGACCCCACATAACGTGATCACCGACCATAACAGCGACCCTAATCTAAAAGACTGTGTCAACTTATTCCCACCCAACCCTGTGTCTTTACTTGTCATGCTTATTTGCCGAATTCGGCGTTTATACTTGTCTGACGGTGATAGGATCCAGGTACGACACAAACTTTCAATGTCATAGATGCATCCAATGTTGCTTGTAGGGTATAGCTGTGTAATAAAGGCTCGAATCAAAGACATGAATTCCGGGCTCCCAATCATCGACTACATCTCTTCTCTTCCCTAGGAACGGCTTCATACGACTCATTCAATAAAACAATATTCAATTTTTACCGCCTATAATGAGGGGGGCTTAGGCGAATATTTTAGTCAGAAGGCTAAAGCGATAGGAAAGTGGTGCAACGGGGCCATCATGACATACGAAAGTATGTGTCACCTCTGTACCCGAATACGGATCCCCACATAACGTGATCACCGACCATAACAGCGACCCTAATCTAAAAGACTGTGTCAACTTATTCCCACCCAACTCTGTGTTTTTACTTCTCATGCTTATTTGCCGAATTCAGCGTTTATACCTGTCTGACGGTGATAGGATCCAAGTACGACACAAACTATCAATGTCATAGATGCATCCAATGTTGCTTGAAGGGTAAAGCTGTGTACTGAAGGCAGGAAACAAAGACATGAATTCAGTGCTCCCAATCATCGACTACATCTCTTCTCTTCCCTAGGAACGGCTTCATACGACTCATTCAGTAACACAATATTCAATTTTTACTGCCAATACCAAGGGTTAGCTGAGGCGGAAATGTTAGTCAGACGGCTAAAGCGATAGAAAAGTAGTGCAACGGGGCCTTTATGACATACGAAAGTATATGTCACTTCTGTACCCGAATAGGGATCCCCACATAACGTGGTCACCGACCATAACAGCAATCCTAATCTAAAAGACTGTGTCAACTTATTCCCACCCGACCCTGTGTCTTTACTTGTCATACTTATTTGCCGAATTCGGCGTTTGTTCCTGTCTGACGGTGATAGGATCCAGGTACGACACAAACTTTCAATGTCATAGATGCATCCAATGTTGCTTGAAGAGTAAAGCTGTGTAATGGAGGCAGGAAACAAAGACATGAATCCAGGGCTCCCTATCATCGACTACATCTCTTCTCCTCCCTAGGAACGGCTTCATACGACTCACTCAATAACACAATATTCAATTATTACTGCCAATAACGAGGGGGGCTGAGGCGGAAATGTTAGTCAGAAGGCAAAAGCGTTAGGAAAGTAGTGCAACGGGGCCATCATGACATACGAAAGTATGTGTCACTTCTGGACCCGAATACGGATCCCCACATAACGTGATCACCGACCATAACAGCGACCCTAATCTAAAAGACTGTGTCAACTTATTCCCACCCAACTCTGTGTTTTCACTTGTCATGCTTATTTGCCGAATTCAGCGTTTATACCTGTCTGACGGTGATAGGATCCAAGTACGACACAAACTTTCAATGTCATAGATGCATCCAATGTTGCTTGAAGGGTAAAGCTGTGTAATGGAGGCAGGAAACAAAGACATGAATCCAGGGCTCCCAATCATCGACTACATCTCTTCTCCTCCCTAGGAACGGCTTCATACGACTCACTCAATAACACAATATTCAATTATTACTGCCAATAACGAGGGGGGCTGAGGCGGAAATGTTTGTCAGAAGGCAAAAGCGTTAGGAAAGTAGTGCAACGGGGCCATCATGACATACGAAAGTATGTGTCACTTCTGTACCCGAATACGGATCCCCACATAATGTGATCACTGACCATAACAGCGACCCTAATCTAAAAGACTGTGTCAACTTATTCCCACCCAACTCTTTGTTTTTACTTGTCATGCTTATTTGCCGAATTCGGCGTTTATACTTGTCTGACGGTGATAGGATCCAAGTACGACACAAACTTTCAATGTCATAGATGCATCCAATGTTGCTTGAAGAGTAAAGCTGTGTAATGGAGGCAGGAAACAAAGACATGAATCCAGGGCTCCCAATCATCGATTACATCTCTTCTCCTCCCTAGGAACGGCTTCATACGACTCACTCAATAACACAATATTCAATTATTACTGCCAATAACGAGGGGGGCTGAGGCGGAAATGTTAGTCAGAAGGCTAAAGCGTTAGGAAAGTAGTGCAACGGGGCCATCATGACATACGAAAGTATGTGTCACTTCTGTACCCGAATAGGGATTCCCACATAACGTGATCACCGACCATAACAGCGACCCTAATCTAAAAGACTGTGTCAACTTATTCCCACCCAACTCTTTGTTTTTACTTGTCATGCTTATTTGCCGAATTCGGCGTTTATACTTGTCTGACGGTGATAGGATCCAAGTACGACACAAACTTTCAATGTCATAGATGCATCCAATGTTGCTTGAAGAGTAAAGCTGTGTAATGGAGGCAGGAAACAAAGACATGAATCCAGGGCTCCCAATCATCGACTACATCTCTTCTCCTCCCTAGGAACGGCTTCATACGACTCACTCAATAACACAATATTCAATTATTACTGCCAATAACGAGGGGGGCTGAGGCGGAAATGTTAGTCAGAAGGCTAAAGCGTTAGGAAAGTAGTGCAACGGGGCCATCAATGACATACGAAAGTATGTGTCACTTCTGTACCCGAATAGGGATCCCCACATAACGTGATCACCGACCATAACAGCGACCCTAATCTAAAAGACTGTGTCAACTTATTCCCACCCAACTCTTTGTTTTTACTTGTCATGCTTATTTGCCGAATTCGGCGTTTATACTTGTCTGACGGTGATAGGATCCAAGTACGACACAAACTTTCAATGCCATAGATGCATCCAATGTTGCTTGAAGAGTAAAGCTGTGTAATGGAGGCAGGAAACTAAGACATGAATCCAGGGCTCCCAATCATCGACTACATCTCTTCTCCTCCCTAGGAACGGCTTCATACGACTCACTCAATAACACAATATTCAATTATTACTGCCAATAACGAGGGGGGCTGAGGCGGAAATGTTAGTCAGAAGGCAAAAGCGTTAGGAAAGTAGTGCAACGGGGCCATCATGACATACGAAAGTATGTGTCACTTCTGTACCCGAATAGGGATCCCCACATAACGTGATCACCGACCATAACAGCGACCCTAATCTAAAAGACTGTGTCAACTTATTCCCACCCAACCCTGTGTCTTTACTTGTCATGCTTATTTGCCGAATTCGGCGTTTATACTTCTCTGACGGTGATAGGATCCAGGTACGACACAAACTTTCAATGTCATAGATGCATCCAATGTTGCTTGTAGGGTATAGCTGTGTAATAAAGGCTCGAATCAAAGACATGAATTCCGGGCTCCCAATCATCGACTACATCTCTTCTCTTCCCTAGGAACGGCTTCATACGACTCATTCAGTAACACAATATTCAATTTTTACGGCCAATACCAAGGGTTAGCTGAGGCGGAAATGTTAGTCAGACGGCTAAAGCGATAGAAAAGTAGTGCCATGGGGCCTCCTTGACATACGAAAGTATGTGTCACTTCTGTACCCGAATAGGGATCCCCACATAACGTGATCACCGACCATATCAGCGACCCTAATCTAAAAGACTGTGTAATCTTATTTCCACCCAACCCTGTGTTTTTACTTGTCATGCTTATTTGCCGAATTCGGCGTTTATACCTGTCTGACGGTGATCGGATCCAGGTACGACACAAACTTTCAATGTCATAGATGCATCCAATGTTGCTTGAAGAGTAAAGCTGTGAAATGGAGGCAGGAAACAAAGACATGAATTCAGGGCTCCCAATCATCGACTACATCTCTTCTCTTCGCTAGGAACGGCTTCATACCACTCATTCAATAACACAATATTCAATTTTTACTGCCAATAATGAGGGAGGCTGAGGCGGAAATGTTAGTCAGAAGGCTAAAGCGTTAGGACAGTAGTGCAACGGGGCCATCATGACATACGAAAGTGTGTGTCACTTCTGTACCCGAATAGGGATCCCCACATAACGTGATCACCGACCATAAGAGCGACCCTAATCTAAAAAACCGTGTCAAGTTATTCCCACCCAACCCTGTGTCTTTACTTGTCATGCTTATTTCCCGAATTCGGCGTTTATACCTGTCTGACGGTGATAGAATCCAGGTACGACACATACTTTCAATGTCATAGATGCATCCAATGTTGCTTGAAGGGTAAAGCTGTGTAATGAAGGCAGGAAACAAAGACATGAATTCAGTGCTCCCAATCATCGACTACATCTCTTTTCTTCCCTAGGAACGGCTTCATACGACTCATTCAATAACACAATATTCAAATTTTACTGCCAATAATGAGGGAGGCTGAGGCGGAAATGTTAGTCAGAAGGTTAAAGCGATAGGAAAGTAGTGCAACGGGCCCATCATGACATACGAAAGTATGTGTCACTTCTGTACCCGAATAGGGATCCCCACATAACGTGATCACCGACCATATCAGCGACCTTAATCTAAAAGACTGTGTCAACTTATTCCCACCGAACCCTGTGTTTTTACTTGTCATGCTTATTTGCCGAATTCGGCGTTTATACCTGTCTGACGCTGATCGGATCCAGGTGCGACACAAACTTTCAATGTCATAGATGCATCCAATGTTGCTTGAAGGGTAAAGCGGTGTAATGGAGGCAGGAAACAAAGACATGAATTCAGGACTCCCAATCATCGACTACATCTCTTCTCCTCCCTAGGAACGGCTTCATACGAGTCATTCAATAACACAATATTCAATTTTTACTGCCAATAATGAGAGGGGCTGAGGCGGAAATGTTGGTCAGAAGGCTAAAGCGTTAGGAAAGTAGTGCAACGGGGCCATCATGACATACGAAAGTATGTGTCACTTCTGTACCCGAATAGGGATCCCCACATAACGTGATCACCGACCATAACAGCGACCCTAATCTATAAGACTGTGTCAACTTATTCCCACCCAACCCTATGTCTGTACTTGTCATGCTTATTTGCCGAATTCGGCGTTTATCCTTGTCTGACGGTGATAGGATCCAGGTACGACACCATCATTCAATGTCATAGATGCATCCAATGTTGCCTGAAGGGTAAAGCTGTGTAATAAAGGCAGGAAACAAAGACATGAATTCAGGGCTCCCAATCATCGACTACATCTCTTCTCTTCCCTAGGAACGGCTTCATACGACTCATTCAGTTACACAATATTCAATTTTTACTGCCAATACCAAGGGTTAGCTGAGGCGGAAATGTTAGTCAGACGGCTAAAGCGATAGAAAACTAGTGCAACGGGGCCTTCATGACATACGAAAGTATGTGTCACTTCAGTACCCGAATACGGATCCCCATATAACGTGATCACCGACCATAACAGCGACCCTAATCTAAAAGACTGTGTCAACTTATTCCCACCCAACCCTGTGTCTTTACTTGTCATGCTTATTTGCCGAATTCGGCGTTTATACCTGTCTGACGGTGATAGGATCCAGGTACGACACAAACATTCAATGTCATAAATGCATCCAATGTTGCTTGAAGGGTAAAGCTGTGTAATGAAGGCAGGAAAGAAAGACATGAATTCAGACTTCCAATCATCGACTACATCTCTTCTCTTCCCTAGGAACGGCTTCATACGACTCATTCAGTAACACAATATTCAATTTTTACTGCCAATAATGAGGGGGGCTGAGGCGGAAATGTTAGTCAGAAGGCTAAAGCGATAGGAAAGTGGTGCAACGGGGCCATCATGACATACGAAAGTATGTGTCACTTCTGTACCCGAATACGGATCCCCACATAACGTGATCACCGACCATAACAGCGACCCTAATCTGAAAGACTGTGTCAACTTATTCCCACCCAACTCTGTGTTTTTACTTGTCATGCTTATTTGCCGAATTCGGCGTTTATACCTGTCTGACGGTGATAGGATCCAGGTACGACACAAACTTTCAATGCCATAGATGCATCCAATGTTGCTTGAAGAGCAAAGCTGTGTAATGGAGGCAGGAAACAAAGGCATGAATTCAGGGCTTCCAACCATCGACTACATCTCTTCTCTTCCCTAGGAACGGCTTCATACGACTCATTCGGTAACACAATATTCAATTTTTACTGCCAATACCAAGGGTTAGCTGAGGCGGAAATGTTAGTCAGACGGCTAAAGCGATAGAAAAGTAGTGCCACGGGGCCTTCATGACATACGAAAGTATGTGTCACTTCTGTACCCGAATAGGGATCCCCACATAACTTCATCACCGACCATATCAGCGACCCTAATATAAAAGACTGTGTCAACTTATTCCCACCCTACCCTGTGTTTTTACTTGTCATGCTTATTTGCCGAATTCGGCGTTTATACTTCTCTGACGGTGATAGGATCCAGGTACGACACAAACTTTAAATGTCATAGATGCATCCAATGTTGCTTGTAGGGTAAAGCTGTGTAATAAAGGCTCGAATCAAAGACATGAATTCAGGGCTCCCAATCATCGACTACATCTCTTCTCTTCCCTAGGAACGGCTTCATACGACTCATTCAGTAACACAATATTCAATTTTTACGGCCAATACCAAGGGTTAGCTGAGGCGGAAATGTTAGTCAGACGGCTAAAGCGATAGAAAAGTAGTGCAACGGGGCCTTTATGACATACGAAAGTATATGTCACTTCTGTACCCGAATAGGGATGCCCACATAACGTGGTCACCGACCATAACAGCGATCCTAATCTAAAAGACTGTGTCAACTTATTCCCACCCGACCCTGTGTCTTTACTTGTCATACTTATTTGCCGAATTCGGCGTTTGTTCCTGTCTGACGGTGATAGGATCCAAGTACGACACAAACTTTCAATGTCATAGATGCATCCAATGTTGCTTGAAGGGTAAAGCTGTGTAATGACGGCAGGAAACAAAGACATGAATCCAGGGCTCCCAATCATCGACTACATCTCTTCTCTTCCCTAGGAACGGCTCCATACGACTCATTCAGTAACACAATATTCAATTTTTACTGCCAATAATGAGGGGGGCTGAGGCGGAAATGTTAGTCAGAAGGCAAAAGCGTTAGGAAAGTGGTGCAACGGGGCCATCATGACATACGAAAGTATGTGTCACTTCTGTACCCGAATACGGATCCCCACATAACGTGATCACCGACCATAAGAGCGACCCTAATCTAAAAAACTGTGTCAAGTTATTCCCACCCAACCCTGTGTCTTTACTTGTCATGCTTATTTCCCGAATTCGGCGTTTATACCTGTCTGACGGTGATAGGATCCAGGTACGACACAAACTTTCAATGTCATAGATGCATCCAATGTTGCTTGAAGGGTAAAGCTGTGTAATAAAGGGAGGAAACAAAGACATGAATTCAGGGCTCCCAATCATCGACTACATCTCTTCTCTTCCCTAGGAACGGCTTCATACGACTCATTCAATAACACAATATTCAATTTTTTCCGCCAATTATGACGGGGGCTGAGGCGGAAATGTTAGTCAGAAGGCTAAGGCGATAGGAAAGTAGTTCAACGGGGCCATCATGACATACGAAAGTACGTGTCACTTCTGTACCCGAATGGGGATCCCCACATAACGTGATCACCGACCATAACAGCGACCCTAATCTAAAAGACTGTGTCAACTTTTTCCCACCCAACCCTGTGTCTTTGCTTGTCGTGCTTATTTGCCGAATTCGGCGTTTATACCTGTCTGACAGTGATCGGATCCAGGTACGACACAAACTTACAATGTCATAGATGCATCCAATGTTGCTTGAAGGGTAAAGCTGTGTAATAAAGGCAGGAAACAAAGACATGAATTCAGGGCTCCCAATCATCGACTACATCTCTTCTCTTCCCTAGGAACGGCTTCATACGACTCATTCAATAACACAATATTCAATTTTTACTGCCAATAATGAGGGGTCTGAGGCGGAAATGTTAGTCAGACGGCTAAAGCGATAGGAAAGTAGTGCAACGGGGCTATCATGACATACGAAAGTATGTGTCACTTCTGTACCCGAATACGGATCCCCACATAACGTGATCACCGACCATAACAGCGACCCTAATCTAAAAGACTGTGTCAACTTATTCCCACCCGACCCTGTGTCTTTACTTGTCATACTTATTTGCCGAATTCGGCGTTTGTTCCTGTCTGACGGTGATAGGATCCAAGTACGACACAAACTTTCAATGTCATAGATGCATCCAATGTTGCTTGAAGGGTAAAGCTGTGTAATGAAGGCTGGAAACAAAGACATGAATCCAGGGCTCCCAATCATCGACTACATCTCTTCTCTTCCCTAGGAACGGCTTCATACGACTCATTCAATAACACAATATTCAATTTTTACTGCCAATAATGAGGGGGGCTGAGGCGGAAATGTTAGTCAGAAGGCAAAAGCGTTAGGAAAGTGGTGCAACGGGGCCATCATGACATACGAAAGTATGTGTCACTTCTGTACCCGAATAGGGATCCCCACATAACGTGATCACCGACCATAAGAGCGACCCTAATCTAAAAAACTGTGTCAGGTTATTCCCACCCAACCCTGTGTCTTTACTTGTCATGCTTATTTCCCGAATTCGGCGTTTATACCTGTCTGACGGTGATAGG
The DNA here is from genome assembly GCF_021461385.2 of Schistocerca piceifrons. Lineage (NCBI taxonomy): Eukaryota > Metazoa > Arthropoda > Insecta > Orthoptera > Acrididae > Schistocerca > Schistocerca piceifrons. The sequence continues at coordinate 65,334 of NW_025728987.1, read as the reverse complement.
ATCCAGGTACGACACAAACTTTCAATGTCATAGATGCATCCAATGTTGCTTGAAGGGTAAAGCTGTGTAATAAAGGCAGGAAACAAAGACATGAATTCAGGGCTCCCAATCATCGACTACATCTCTTCTCTTCCCTAGGAACGGCTTCATACGACTCATTCAATAACACAATGTTCAATTTTTTCCGCCAATTATGACGGGGGCTGAGGCGGAAATGTTAGTCAGAAGGCTAAGGCGATAGGAAAGTAGTTCAACGGGGCCTTCATGACATACGAAAGTATGTGTCACTTCTGTACCCGAATAGGTATCCCGACATAACGTGATCACCGACCATAACAGCGACCCTAATCTAAAAGACTGTGTCAACTTATTCCCACCCAACCCTGTGTCTTTACTTGTCATGCTTATTTGCCGAATTCGGCGTTTATACTTCTCTGACGGTGATAGGATCCAGGTACGACACAAACTTTCAATGTCATAGATGCATCCAATGTTGCTTGTAGGGTATAGCTGTGTAATAAAGGCTCGAATCAAAGACATGAATTCCGGGCTCCCAATCATCGACTACATCTCTTCTCTTCGCTAGGAACGGCTTCTTACCACTCATTCAATAACACAATATTCAATTTTTACTGCCAATAATGAGGGAGGCTGAGGCGGAAATGTTAGTCAGAAGGCTAAAGCGTTAGGACAGTAGTGCAACGGGGCCATCATGACATACGAAAGTGTGTGTCACTTCTGTACCCGAATAGGGATCCCCACATAACGTGATCACCGACCATAAGAGCGACCCTAATCTAAAAAATTGTGTCAAGTTATTCCCACCCAACCCTGTGTCTTTACTTGTCATGCTTATTTCCCGAATTCGGGGTTTATACCTGTCTGACGGTGATAGAATCCAGGTACGACACATACTTTCAATGTCATAGATGCATCCAATGTTGCTTGAAGGGTAAAGCTGTGTAATGAAGGCAGGAAACAAAGACATGAATTCAGTGCTCCCAATCATCGACTACATCTCTTTTCTTCCCTAGGAACGGCTTCATACGACTCATTCAATAACACAATATTCAAATTTTACTGCCAATAATGAGGGAGGCTGAGGCGGAAATGTTAGTCAGAAGGTTAAAGCGATAGGAAAGTAGTGCAACGGGCCCATCATGACATACGAAAGTATGTGTCACTTCTGTACCCGAATAGGGATCCCCACATAACGTGATCACCGACCATATCAGCGACCTTAATCTAAAAGACTGTGTCAATTTATTCCCACCGAACCCTGTGTTTTTACTTGTCATGCTTATTTGCCGAATTCGGCGTTTATACCTGTCTGACGCTGATCGGATCCAGGTACGACACAAACTTTCAATGTCATAGATGCATCCAATGTTGCTTGAAGGGTAAAGCGGTGTAATGGAGGCAGGAAACAAAGACATGAATTCAGGACTCCCAATCATCGACTACATCTCTTCTCCTCCCTAGGAACGGCTTCATACGAGTCATTCAATAACACAATATTCAATTTTTACTGCCAATAATGAGAGGGGCTGAGGCGGAAATGTTGGTCAGAAGGCTAAAGCGTTAGGAAAGTAGTGCAACGGGGCCATCATGACATACGAAAGTATGTGTCACTTCTGTACCCGAATAGGGATCCCCACATAACGTGATCACCGACCATAACAGCGACCCTAATCTATAAGACTGTGTCAACTTATTCCCACCCAACCCTGTGTCTTTACTTGTCATGCTTATTTGCCGAATTCGGCGTTTATCCTTGTCTGACGGTGATAGGATCCAGGTACGACACCATCATTCAATGTCATAGATGCATCCAATGTTGCTTGAAGGGTAAAGCTGTGTAATAAAGGCAGGAAATAAAGACATGAATTCAGGGCTCCCAATCATCGACTACATCTCTTCTCTTCCCTAGGAACGGCTTCATACGACTCATTCAGTTACACAATATTCAATTTTTACTGCCAATACCAAGGGTTAGCTGAGGCGGAAATGTTAGTCAGACGGCTAAAGCGATAGAAAAGTAGTGCAACGGGGCCTTCATGACATACGAAAGTATGTGTCACTTCAGTACCCGAATAAGGATCCCCATATAACGTGATCACCGACCATAACAGCGACCCTAATCTAAAAGACTGTGTCAACTTATTCCCACCCAACCCTGTGTCTTTACTTGTCATGCTTATTTGCCGAATTCGGCGTTTATACCTGTCTGACGGTGATAGGATCCAGGTACGACATAAACATTCAATGTCATAAATGCATCCAATGTTGCTTGAAGGGTAAAGCTGTGTAATGAACGCAGGAAAGAAAGACATGAATTCAGACTTCCAATCATCGACTACATCTCTTCTCTTCCCTAGGAACGGCTTCATACGACTCATTCAGTAACACAATATTCAATTTTTACTGCCAATAATGAGGGGGGCTGAGGCGGAAATGTTAGTCAGAAGGCTAAAGCGATAGGAAAGTGGTGCAACGGGGCCATCATGACATACGAAAGTATGTGTCACTTCTGTACCCGAATACGGATCCCCACATAACGTGATCACCGACCATAACAGCGACCCTAATCTGAAAGACTGTGTCAACTTATTCCCACCCAACACTGTGTTTTTACTTGTCATGCTTATTTGCCGAATTCGGCGTTTATACCTTTCTGACGGTGATAGGATCCAGGTACGACACAAACTTTCAATGCCATAGATGCATCCAATGTTGCTTGAAGAGCAAAGCTGTGTAATGGAGGCAGGAAACAAAGGCATGAATTCAGGGCTTCCAACCATCGACTACATCTCTGCTCTTCCCTAGGAACGGCTTCATACGACTCATTCGGTAACACAATATTCAATTTTTACTGCCAATACCAAGGGTTAGCTGAGGCGGAAATGTTAGTCAGACGGCTAAAGCGATAGAAAAGTAGTGCCACGGGGCCTTCATGACATACGAAAGTATGTGTCACTTCTGTACCCGAATAGGGATCCCCACATAACTTGATCACCGACCATATCAGCGACCCTAATATAAAAGACTGTGTCAACTTATTACCACCCTACCCTGTGTTTTTACTTGTCATGCTTATTTGCCGAATTCGGCGTTTATACTTCTCTGACGGTGATAGGATCCAGGTACGACACAAACTTTCAATGTCATAGATGCATCGAATGTTGCTTGTAGGGTAAAGCTGTGTAATAAAGGCTCGAATCAAAGACATGAATTCAGGGCTCCCAATCATCGACTACATCTCTTCTCTTCCCTAGGAACGGCTTCATACGACTCATTCAATAACACAATATTCAATTTTTTCCGCCAATTATGACGGGGGCTGAGGCGGAAATGTTAGGCAGAAGGCTAAGGCGATAGGAAAGTAGTTCAACGGGGCCATCATGACATACGAAAGTACGTGTCACTTCTGTACCCGAATGGGGATCTCCACATAACGTGATCACCGACCATAACAGCGACCCTAATCTAAAAGATTGTGTCAACTTTTTCCCACCCAACCCTGTGTCTTTGCTTGTCATGCTTATTTGCCGAATTCGGCGTTTATACCTGTCTGACAGTGATCGGATCCAGGTACGACACAAACTTTCAATGTCATAGATGCATCCAATGTTGCTTGAAGGGTAAAGCTGTGTAATAAAGGCAGGAAACAAAGACATGAATTCAGGGCTCCCAATCATCGACTACATCTCTTCTCTTCCCTAGGAACGGCTTCATACGACTCATTCAATAACACAATATTCAATTTTTACTGCCAATAATGAGGGGTCTGAGGCGGAAATGTTAGTCAGACGGCTAAAGCGATAGGAAAGTAGTGCAACGGGGCTATCATGACATACGAAAGTATGTGTCACTTCTGTACCCGAATACGGATCCCCACATAACGTGATCTCCGACCATAACAGCGACCCTAATCTAAAAGACTGTGTCAACTTATTCCCACCCGACCCTGTGTCTTTACTTGTCATACTTATTTGCCGAATTCGGCGTTTGTTCCTGTCTGACGGTGATAGGATCCAAGTACGACACAAACTTTCAATGTCATAGATGCATCCAATGTTGCTTGAAGGGTAAAGCTGTGTAATGAAGGCAGGAAACAAAGACATGAATCCAGGGCTCCCAATCATCGACTACATCTCTTCTCTTCCCTAGGAACGGCTTCATACGACTCATTCAATAACACAATATTCAATTTTTTCCGCCAATTATGACGGGGGCTGAGGCGGAAATGTTAGTCAGAAGGCTAAGGCGATAGGAAAGTAGTTCAACGGGGCCTTCATGACATACGAAAGTATGTGTCACTTCTGTACCCGAATAGGTATCCCGACATAACGTGATAACCGACCATAACAGCGACCCTAATCTAAAAGACTGTGTCAACTTATTCCCACCCAACCCTGTGTTTTTACTTGTCATGCTTATTTGCCGAATTCGGCGGTTATACCTGTCTGACGGTGATCGGATCCAGGTACGACACAAAGTTTCAATGTCATAGATGCATCCAATGTTGCTTGAAGAGTGAAGCTGTGAAATGGAGGCAGGAAACAAAGACATGAATTCAGGGCTCCCAATCATCGACTACATCTCTTCTCTTCCCTAGGAACGGCTTCATACGACTCATTCAATAACACAATATTCAATTTTTACTGCCAATAATGAGGGGTCTGAGGCGGAAATGTTAGTCAGACGGCTAAAGCGATAGGAAAGTAGTGCAACGGGGCTATCATGACATACGAAAGTATGTGTCACTTCTGTACCCGAATACGGATCCCCACATAACGTGATCACCGACCATAACAGCGACCCTAATCTAAAAGACTGTGTCAACTTATTCCGAGCCAACCCTGTGTTTTTACTTGTCATGCTTATTTGCCGAATTCGGCGTATATACCTGTCTGACGCTGATCGGATCCAGGTACAACACAAACTTTCAATGTCATAGATGCATCCAATGTTGCTTGAAGAGTAAAGCTGTCAAATATAGGCAGGAAACAAAGACATGAATTTAGGGCTCCCAATCATCGACTACATCTCTTCTCTTCCCTAGGAACGGCTTCATACGACTCATTCAATAACACAATATTCAATTTTTACTGCCAATAATGAGGGGGGCTGAGGCGGAAATGTTAGTCAGAAGGCTAAAGTGTTAGGAAAGTAGTGCAACGGGGCCATCATGACATACGAAAGCATGTGTCACTTCTGTACCCGAATAGGGATCCCCACATAACGTGATCACCGACCATAACAGCGACCCTAATCTAAGAGACTGTGTCAACTTATTCCCACCCAACCCTGTGTCTTTACTTGTCATGCTTACTTGCCGAATTCGGCGTTTATATTTCTCTTACGGTGATAGGATCCAGGTACGACACAAACTTTCAATGTCATAGATGCATCCAATGTTGCTTGAAGGGAAAGGCTGTGTAATGAAGGCAGGAAACAAAGACATGAATTCAGGGCTCCCAATCATCGACTACATCTCTTCTCTTCCCTAGGAACGGCTTCATACCACTCATTCAATAACACAATTTTCAATTTTTACTGCCAATAATGAGGGAGGCTGAGGCGGAAATGTTAGTCAGAAGGCTAAAGCGTTAGGACAGTAGTGCAACGGGGCCATCATGACATACGAAAGTATGTGTCACTTCTGTACCCGAATAGGGATCCCCACATAACGCGATCACCGACCATAAGAGCGGCCCTAATCTAAAAAACTGTGTCAACTTACTCCCACCCAACCCTGTGTCTTTACTTGTCATGCTTATTTCCCGAATTCGGCGTTTATACCTGTCTGACGGTCATAGGATCCAGGTACGACACAAACTTTCAATGTCATAGATGCATCCAATGTTGCTTGAAGGGTAAAGCTGTGTAATAAAGGCAGGAAACAAAGACATGAATTCAGGGCTCCCAATCATCGACTACATCTCTTCTCTTCCCTAGGAACGGCTTCATACGACTCATTCAATAACACAATATTCAATTTTTACTGCCAATAATGAGGGGTCTGAGGCGGAAATGTTAGTCAGACGGCTAAAGCGATAGGAAAGTAGTGCAACGGGGCTATCATGACATACGAAAGTATGTGTCACTTCTGTACCCGAATACGGATCCCCACATAACGTGATCACCGACCATAACAGCGACCCTAATCTAAAAGACTGTGTCAACTTATTCCCACCCGACCCTGTGTCTTTACTTGTCATACTTATTTGCCGAATTCGGCGTTTGTTCCTGTCTGACGGTGATAGGATCCAAGTACGACACAAACTTTCAATGTCATAGATGCATCCAATGTTGCTTGAAGGGTAAAGCTGTGTAATGAAGGCAGGAAACAAAGACATGAATCCAGGGCTCCCAATCATGGACTACATCTCTTCTCTTCCCTAGGAACGGCTTCATACGACTCATTCAATAACACAATATTCAATTTTTACTGCCAATAATGAGGGGGGCTGAGGCGGAAATGTTAGTCAGAAGGCAAAAGCGTTAGGAAAGTGGTGCAACGGGGCCATCATGACATACGAAAGTATGTGTCACTTCTGTACCCGAATAGGGATCCCCACATAACGTGATCACCGACCATAAGAGCGACCCTAATCTAAAAAACTGTGTCAAGTTATTCCCACCCAACCCTGTGTCTTTACTTGTCATGCTTATTTCCCGAATTCGGCGTTTATACCTGTCTGACGGTGATAGGATCCAGGTACGACACAAACTTTCAATGTCATAGATGCATCCAATGTTGCTTGAAGGGTAAAGCTGTGTAATAAAGGCAGGAAACAAAGACATGAATTCAGGGCTCCCAATCATCGACTACATCTCTTCTCTTCCCTAGGAACGGCTTCATACGACTCATTCAATAACACAATATTCAATTTTTACTGCCAATAATGAGGGGGGCTGAGGCGGAAATGTTAGTCAGACGGCTAAAGCGATAGGAAAGTAGTGCAACGGGGCTATCATGACATACGAAAGTATGTGTCACTTCTGTACCCGAATACGGATCCCCACATAACGTGATCACCGACCATAACAGCGACCCTAATATAACAGACTGTGTCAACTTATTCCCACCCGACCCTGTGTCTTTACTTGTCATACTTATTTGCCGAATTCGGCGTTTGTTCCTGTCTGACGGTGATAGGATCCAAGTACGACACAAACTTTCAATGTCATAGATGCATCCAATGTTGCTTGAAGGGTAAAGCTGTGTAATGAAGGCAGGAAACAAAGACATGAATCCAGGGCTCCCAATCATCGACTACATCTCTTCTCTTCCCTAGGAACGGCTTCATACGACTCATTCAGTAACACAATATTCAATTTTTACTGCCAATAATGAGGGGGGCTGAGGCGGAAATGTTAGTCAGAAGGCAAAAGCGTTAGGAAAGTGGTGCAACGGGGCCATCATGACATACGAAAGTATGTGTCACTTCTGTACCCGAATAGGGATCCCCACATAACGTGATCACCGACCATAAGAGCGACCCTAATCTAAAAAACTGTGTCAAGTTATTCCCACCCAACCCTGTGTCTTTACTTGTCATGCTTATTTCCCGAATTCGGCGTTTATACCTGTCTGACGGTGATAGGATCCAGGTACGACACAAACTTTCAATGTCATAGATGCATCCAATGTTGCTTGAAGGGTAAAGCTGTGTAATAAAGGCAGGAAACAAAGACATGAATTCAGGGCTCCCAATCATCGACTACATCTCTTCTCTTCCCTAGGAACGGCTTCATACGACTCATTCAATAACACAATATTCAATTTTTACTGCCAATAATGAGGGGTCTGAGGCGGAAATGTTAGTCAGACGGCTAAAGCGATAGGAAAGTAGTGCAACGGGGCTATCATGACATACGAAAGTATGTGTCACTTCTGTACCCGAATACGGATCCCCACATAACGTGATCACCGACCATAACAGCGACCCTAATCTAAAAGACTGTGTCAACTTATTCCCACCCGACCCTGTGTCTTTACTTGTCATACTTATTTGCCGAATTCGGCGTTTGTTCCTGTCTGACGGTGATAGGATCCAAGTACGACACAAACTTTCAATGTCATAGATGCATCCAATGTTGCTTGAAGGGTAAAGCTGTGTAATGAAAGCAGGAAACAAAGACATGAATCCAGGGCTCCCAATCATCGACTACATCTCTTCTCTTCCCTAGGAACGGCTTCATACGACTCATTCTATAACACAATATTCAATTTTTACTGCCAATAATGAGGGGGGCTGAGGCGGAAATGTTAGTCAGAAGGCAAAAGCGTTAGGAAAGTGGTGCAACGGGGCCATCATGACATACGAAAGTATGTGTCACTTCTGTACCCGAATACGGATCCCCACATAACGTGATCACCGACCATAAGAGCGACCCTAATCTAAAAAACTGTGTCAACTTATTCCCACCCAACCCTGTGTCTTTACTTGTCATGCTTATTTCCCGAATTCGGCGTTTATACCTGTCTGACGGTGATAGGATCCAGGTACGACACAAACTTTCAATGTCATAGATGCATCCAATGTTGCTTGAAGGGTAAAGCTGTGTAATAAAGGCAGGAAACAAAGACATGAATTCAGGGCTCCCAATCATCGACTACATCTCTTCTCTTCCCTAGGAACGGCTTCATACGACTCATTCAATAACACAATATTCAATTTTTTCCGCCAATTATGACGGGGGCTGAGGCGGAAATGTTAGTCAGAAGGCTAAGGCGATAGGAAAGTAGTTCAACGGGGCCATCATGACATACGAAAGTACGTGTCACTTCTGTACCCGAATGGGGATCTCCACATAACGTGATCACCGACCATAACAGCGACCCTAATCTAAAAGACTGTGTCAACTTTTTCCCACCCTACCCTGTGTCTTTGCTTGTCATGCTTATTTGCCGAATTTGGCGTTTATACCTGTCTGACAGTGATCGGATCCAGGTACGACACAAACTTTCAATGTCATAGATGCATCCAATGTTGCTTGAAGGGTAAAGCTGTGTAATAAAGGCAGGAAACAAAGACATGAATTCAGGGCTCCCAATCGTCGACTACATCTCTTCTCTTCCCTAGGAACGGCTTCATACGACTCATTCAATAACACAATATTCAATTTTTACTGCCAATAATGAGGTGTCTGAGGCGGAAATGTTAGTCAGACGGCTAAAGCGATAGGAAAGTAGTGCAACGGGGCTATCATGACATACGAAAGTATGTGTCACTTCTGTACCCGAATACGGATCCCCACATAACGTGATCACCGACCATAAGAGCGACCCTAATCTAAAAAACTGTGTCAAGTTATTCCCACCCAACCCTGTGTCTTTACTTGTCATGCTTATTTCCCGAATTCGGCGTTTATACCTGTCTGACGGTGATAGGATCCAGGTACGACACAAACTTTCAATGTCATAGATGCATCCAATGTTGCTTGAAGGGTAAAGCTGTGTAATAAAGGCAGGAAACAAAGACATGAATTCAGGGCTCCCAATCATCGACTACATCTCTTCTCTTCCCTAGGAACGGCTTCATACGACTCATTCAATAACACAATATTCAATTTTTTCCGCCAATTATGACGGGGGCTGAGGCGGAAATGTTAGTCAGAAGGCTAAGGCGATAGGAAAGTAGTTCAACGGGGCCTTCATGACATACGAAAGTATGTGTCACTTCTGTACCCGAATAGGCATCCCGACATAACGTGATCACCGACCATAACAGCGACCCTAATCTAAAAGACTGTGTCAACTTATTCCCACCCAACCCTGTGTTTTTACTTGTCATTCTTATTTGCCGAATTCGGCGGTTATACCTGTCTGACGGTGATCGGATCCAGGTACGACACAAAGTTTCAATGTCATAGATGCATCCAATGTTGCTTGAAGAGTGAAGCTGTGAAATGGAGGCAGGAAACAAAGACATGAATTCAGGGCTCCCAATCATCGACTACATCTCTTCTCTTCCCTAGGAACGGCTTCATACGACTCATTCAATAACACAATATTCAATTTTTACTGCCAATAATGAGGGGTCTGATGCGGAAATGTTAGTCAGACGGCTAAAGCGATAGGAAAGTAGTGCAACGGGGCTATCATGACATACGAAAGTATGTGTCACTTCTGTACCCGAATACGGATCCCCACATAACGTGATCACCGACCATAACAGCGACCCTAATCTAAAAGACTGTGTCAACTTATTCCGAGCCAACCCTGTGTTTTTACTTGTCATGCTTATTTGCCGAATTCGGCGTATATACCTGTCTGACGCTGATCGGATCCAGGTACGACACAAACTTTCAATGTCATAGATGCATCCAATGTTGCTTGAAGAGTAAAGCTGTCAAATATAGGCAGGAAACAAAGACATGAATTTAGGGCTCCCAATCATCGACTACATCTCTTCTCTTCCCTAGGAACGGCTTCATACGACTCATTCAATAACACAATATTCAATTTATACTGCCAATAATGAGGGGGGCTGAGGCGGAAATGTTAGTCAGAAGGCTAAAGTGTTAGGAAAGTAGTGCAACGGGGCCATCATGACATACGAAAGCATGTGTCACTTCTGTACCCGAATAGGGATCCCCACATAACGTGATCACCGACCATAACAGCGACCCTAATCTAAGAGACTGTGTCAACTTATTCCCACCCAACCCTGTGTCTTTACTTGTCATGCTTACTTGCCGAATTCGGCGTTTATACTTCTCTGACGGTGATAGGATCCAGGTACGACACAAACTTTCAATGTCATAGATGCATCCAATGTTGCTTGAAGGGAAAGGCTGTGTAATGAAGGCAGGAAACAAAGACATGAATTCAGGGCTCCCAATCATCGACTACATCTCTTCTCTTCCGTAGGAACGGCTTCATACCACTCATTCAATAACACAATATTCAATTTTTACTGCCAATAATGAGGGAGGCTGAGGCGGAAATGTTAGTCAGAAGGCTAAAGCGTTAGGACAGTAGTGCAACGGGGCCATCATGACATACGAAAGTATGTGTCACTTCTGTACCCGAATAGGGATCCCCACATAACGTGATCACCGACCATAAGAGCGGCCCTAATCTAAAAAACTGTGTCAACTTACTCCCACCCAACCCTGTGTCTTTACTTGTCATGCTTATTTCCCGAATTCGGCGTTTATACCTGTCTGACGGTCATAGGATCCAGGTACGACACAAACTTTCAATGTCATAGATGCATCCAATGTTGCTTGAAGGGTAAAGCTGTGTAATAAAGGCAGGAAACAAAGACATGAATTCAGGGCTCCCAATCATCGACTACATCTCTTCTCTTGCCTAGGAACGGCTTCATACGACTCATTCAATAACACAATATTCAATTTTTTCCGCCAATTATGACGGGGGCTGATGCGGAAATGTTAGTCAGAAGGCTAAGGCGATAGGAAAGTAGTTCAACGGGGCCATCATGACATACGAAAGTACGTGTCACTTCTGTACCCGAATGGGGATCTCCACATAACGTGATCACCGACCATAACAGCGACCCTAATCTAAAAGACTGTGTCAACTTTTTCCCACCCAACCCTGTGTCTTTGCTTGTCATGCTTATTTGCCGAATTCGGCGTTTATACCTGTCTGACAGTGATCGGATCCAGGTACGACACAAACTTTCAATGTCATAGATGCATCCAATGTTGCTTGAAGGGTAAAGCTGTGTAATAAAGGCAGGAAACAAAGACATGAATTCAGGGCTCCCAATCATCGACTACATCTCTTCTCTTCCCTAGGAACGGCTTCATACAACTCATTCAATAACACAATATTCAATTTTTACTGCCAATAATGAGGGGTCTGAGGCGGAAATGTTAATCAGACGGCTAAAGCGATAGGAAAGTAGTGCAACGGGGCTATCATGACATACGAAAGTATCTGTCGCTTCTGTACCCGAATACGGATCCCCACATAACGTGATCACCGACCATAACAGCGACCCTAATCTAAAAGACTGTTTCAACTTATTCCCACCCGACCCTGTGTCTTTACTTGTCATACTTATTTGCCGAATTCGGCGTTTGTTCCTGTCTGACGGTGATAGGATCCAAGTACGACACAAACTTTCAATGTCATAGATGCATCCAATGTTGCTTGAAGGGTAAAGCTGTGTAATGAAGGCAGGAAACAAAGACATGAATTCAGGGCTCCCAATCATCGACTACATCTCTTCTCTTCCCTAGGAACGGCTTCATACGACTCATTCAATAACACAATATTCAATTTTTACTGCCAATAATGAGGGGGGCTGAGGCGGAAATGTTAGTCAGAAGTCAAAAGCGTTAGGAAAGTGGTGCAACGGGGCCATCATGACATACGAAAGTATGTGTCACTTCTGTACCCGAATAGGGATCCCCACATAACGTGATCACCGACCATAAGAGCGACCCTAATCTAAAAAACTGTGTCAAGTTATTCCCACCCAACCCTGTGTCTTTACTTGTCATGCTTATTTCCCGAATTCGGCGTTTATACCTGTCTGACGGTGATAGGATCCAGGTACGACACAAACTTTCAATGTCATAGATGCATCCAATGTTGCTTGAAGGGTAAAGCTGTGTATTAAAGGCAGGAAACAAAGACATGAATTCAGGGCTCCCAGTCATCGACTACATCTCTTCTCTTCCCTAGGAACGGCTTCATACGACTCATTCAATAACACAATATTCAATTTTTACTGCCAATAATGAGGGGTCTGAGGCGGAAATGTTAGTCAGACGGCTAAAGCGATAGGAAAGTAGTGCAACGGGGCTATCATGACATACGAAAGTATGTGTCACTTCTGTACCCGAATACGGATCCCCACATTACGTGATCACCGACCATAACAGCGACCCTAATCTAAAAGACTGTGTCAACTTATTCCCACCCGACCCTGTGTCTTTACTTGTCATACTTATTTGCCGAATTCGGCGTTTGTTCCTGTCTGACGGTGATAGGATCCAAGTACGACACAAACTTTCAATGTCATAGATGCATCCAATGTTGCTTGAAGGGTAAAGCTGCGTAATGAAGGCAGGAAACAAAGACATGAATCCAGGGCTCCCAATCATCGACTACATCTCTTCTCTTCCCTAGGAACGGCTTCATACGACTCATTCAATAACACAATATTCAATTTTTACTGCCAATAATGAGGGGGGCTGAGGCGGAAATGTTAGTCAGAAGGCAAAAGCGTTAGGAAAGTGGTGCAACGGGGCCATCATGACATACGAAAGTATGTGTCACTTCTGTACCCGAATAGGGATCCCCACATAACGTGCTCACCGACCATAAGAGCGACCCTAATCTAAAAAACTGTGTCAAGTTATTCCCACCCAACCCTGTGTCTTTACTTGTCATGCTTATTTCCCGAATTCGGCGTTTATACCTGTCTGACGGTGATAGGATCCAGGTACGACACAAACTTTCAATGTCATAGATGCATCCAATGTTGCTTGAAGGGTAAAGCTGTGTAATAAAGGCAGGAAACAAAGACATGAATTCAGGGCTCCCAATCATCGACTACATCTCTTCTCTTCCCTAGGAACGGCTTCATACGACTCATTCAATAACACAATATTCAATTTTTTCCGCCAATTATGACGGGGGCTGAGGCGGAAAAGTTAGTCAGAAGGCTAAGGCGATAGGAAAGTAGTTCAACGGGGCCTTCATGACATGCGAAAGTATGTGTCACTTCTGTACCCGAATAGGTATCCCGACATAACGTGATCACCGACCATAACAGCGACCCTAATCTAAAAGACTGTGTCAACTTATTCCCACCCAACCCTGTGTTTTTACTTGTCATGCTTATTTGCCGAATTCGGCGGTTATACCTGTCTGACGGTGATCGGATCCAGGTACGACACAAAGTTTCAATGTCATAGATGCATCCAATGTTGCTTGAAGAGTGAAGCTGTGAAATGGAGGCAGGAAACAAAGACATGAATTCAGGGCTCCCAATCATCGACTACATCTCTTCTCTTCCCTAGGAACGGCTTCATACGACTCATTCAATAACACAATATTCAATTTTTACTGCCAATAATGAGGGGTCTGAGGCGGAAATGTTAGTCAGACGGCTAAAGCGATAGGAAAGGAGTGCAACGGGGCTATCATGACATACGAAAGTATGTGTCACTTCTGTACCCGAATACGGATCCCCACATAACGTGATCACCGACCATAACAGCGACCCTAATCTAAAAGACTGTGTCAACTTATTCCGAGCCAACCCTGTGTTTTTACTTGTCATGCTTATTTGCCGAATTCGGCGTATATACCTGTCTGACGCTGATCGGATCCAGGTACGACACAAACTTTCAATGTCATAGATGCATCCAATGTTGCTTGAAGAGTAAAGCTGTCAAATATAGGCAGGAAACAAAGACATGAATTTAGGGCTCCCAATCATCGACTACATCTCTTCTCTTCCCTAGGAACGGCTTCATACGACTCATTCAATAACACAATATTCAATTTTTACTGCCAATAATGAGGGGGGCTGAGGCGGAAATGTTAGTCAGAAGGCTAAAGTGTTAGGAAAGTAGTGCAACGGGGCCATCATGACATACGAAAGCATGTGTCACTTCTGTACCCGAATAGGGATCCCCACATAACGTGATCACCGACCATAACAGCGACCCTAATCTAAGAGACTGTGTCAACTTATTCCCACCCAACCCTGTGTCTTTACTTGTCATGCTTACTTGCCGAATTCGGCGTTTATACTTCTCTGACGGTGATAGGATCCAGGTACGACACAAACTTTCAATGTCATAGATGCATCCAATGTTGCTTGAAGGGAAAGGCTGTGTAATGAAGGCAGGAAACAAAGACATGAATTCAGGGCTCCCAATCATCGACTACATCTCTTCTCTTCCGTAGGAACGGCTTCATACCACTCATTCAATAACACAATATTCAATTTTTACTGCCAATAATGAGGGAGGCTGAGGCGGAAATGTTAGTCAGAAGGCTAAAGCGTTAGGACAGTAGTGCAACGGGGCCATCATGACATACGAAAGTATGTGTCACTTCTGTACCCGAATAGGGATCCCCACATAACGTGATCACCGACCATAAGAGCGGCCCTAATCTAAAAAACTGTGTCAACTTACTCCCACCCAACCCTGTGTCTTTACTTGTCATGCTTATTTCCCGAATTCGGCGTTTATACCTGTCTGACGGGCATAGGATCCAGGTACGACACAAACTTTCAATGTCATAGATGCATCCAATGTTGCTTGAAGGGTAAAGCTGTGTAATAAAGGCAGGAAACAAAGACATGAATTCAGGGCTCCCAATCATCGACTACATCTCTTCTCTTCCCTAGGAACGGCTTCATACGACTCATTCAATAACACAATATTCAATTATTTCCGCCAATTATGACGGGGGCTGAGGCGGAAATGTTAGTCAGAAGGCTAAGGCGATAGGAAAGTAGTTCAACGGGGCCATCATGACATACGAAAGTACGTGTCACTTCTGTACCCGAATGGGGATCTCCACATAACGTGTTCACCGACGATAACAGCGACCCTAATCTAAAAGACTGTGTCAACTTTTTCCCACCCAACCCTGTGTCTTTGCTTGTCATGCTTATTTGCCGAATTCGGCGTTTATACCTGTCTGACAGTGATCGGATCCAGGTACGACACAAACTTTCAATGTCATAGATGCATCCAATGTTGCTTGAAGGGTAAAGCTGTGTAATAAAGGCAGGAAACAAAGACATGAATTCAGGGCTCCCAATCATCGACTACATCTCTTCTCTTCCCTAGGAACGGCTTCATACGACTCATTCAATAACACAATATTCAATTTTTTCCGCCAATTATGACGGGGGCTGAGGCGGAAATGTTAGTCAGAAGGCTAAGGCGATAGGAAAGTAGTTCAACGGGGCCTTCATGACATACGAAAGTATGTGTCACTTCTGTACCCGAATAGGGAACCCCACATAACGTGATCACCGACCATAAGAGCGACCCTAATCTAAAAAACTGTGTCAAGTTATTCCCACCCAACCCTGTGTCTTTACTTGTCATGCTTATTTCCCGAATTCGGCGTTTATACCTGTCTGACGGTGATAGGATCCAGGTACGACACAAACTTTCAATGTCATAGATGCATCCAATGTTGCTTGAAGGGTAAAGCTGTGTAATAAATGCAGGAAACAAAGACATGAATTCAGGGCTCCCAATCATCGACTACATCTCTTCTCTTTCCTAGGAACGGCTTCATACGACTCATTCAATAACACAATATTCAATTTTTTCCGCCAATTATGACGGGGGCTGAGGCGGAAATGTTAGTCAGAAGGCTAAGGCGATAGGAAAGTAGTTCAACGGGGCCTTCATGACATACGAAAGTATGTGTCACTTCTGTACCCGAATAGGTATCCCGACATAACGTGATCACCGACCATAACAGCGACCCTAATCTAAAAGACTGTGTCAACTTATTCCCACCCAACCCTGTGTTTTTACTTGTCATGCTTATTTGCCGAATTCGGCGGTTATACCTGTCTGATGGTGATCGGATCCAGGTACGACACAAAGTTTCAATGTCATAGATGCATCCAATGTTGCTTGAAGAGTGAAGCTGTGAAATGGAGGCAGGAAACAAAGACATGAATTCAGGGCTCCCAATCATCGACTACATCTCTTCTCTTCCCTAGGAACGGCTTCATACGACTCATTCAATAACACAATATTCAATTTTTACTGCCAATAATGACGGGTCTGAGGCGGAAATGTTAGTTAGACGGCTAAAGCGATAGGAAAGTAGTGCAACGGGGCTATCATGACATACGAAAGTATGTGTCACTTCTGTACCCGAATACGGATCCCCACATAACGTGATCACCGACCATAACAGCGACCCTAATCTAAAAGACTGTGTCAACTTATTCCGAGCCAACCCTGTGTTTTTACTTGTCATGCTTATTTGCCGAATTCGGCGTATATACCTGTCTGACGCTGATCGGATCCAGGTACGACACAAACTTTCAATGTCATAGATGCATCCAATGTTGCTTGAAGAGTAAAGCTGTCAAATATAGGCAGGAAACAAAGACATGAATTTAGGGCTCCCAATCATCGACTACATCTCTTCTCTTCCCTAGGAACGGCTTCATACGACTCATTCAATAACACAATATTCAATTTTTACTGCCAATAATGAGGGGGGCTGAGGCGGAAATGTTAGTCAGAAGGCTAAAGTGTTAGGAAAGTAGTGCAACGGGGCCATCATGACATACGAAAGCATGTGTGACTTCTGTACCCGAATAGGGATCCCCACATAACGTGATCACCGACCATAACAGCGACCCTAATCTAAGAGACTGTGTCAACTTATTCCCACCCAACCCTGTGTCTTTACTTGTCATGCTTACTTGCCGAATTCGGCGTTTATACTTCTCTGACGGTGATAGGATCCAGGTACGACACAAACTTTCAATGTCATAGATGCATCCAATGTTGCTTGAAGGGAAAGGCTGTGTAATGAAGGCAGGAAACAAAGACAAGAATTCAGGGCTCCCAATCATCGACTACATCTCTTCTCTTCCGTAGGAACGGCTTCATACCACTCATTCAATAACACAATATTCAATTTTTACTGCCAATAATGAGGGAGGCTGAGGCGGAAATGTTAGTCAGAAGGCTAAGGCGATAGGAAAGTAGTTCAACGGGGCCATCATGACATACGAAAGTACGTGTCACTTCTGTACCCGAATGGGGATCTCCACATAACGTGATCACCGACCATAACAGCGACCCTAATCTAAAAGACTGTGTCAACTTTTTCCCACCCAACCCTGTGTCTTTGCTTGTCATGCTTATTTGCCGAATTCGGCGTTTATACCTGTCTGACAGTGATCGGATCCAGGTACGACACAAACTTTCAATGTCATAGATGCATCCAATGTTGCTTGAAGGGTAAAGCTGTGTAATAAAGGCAGGAAACAAAGACATGAATTCAGGGCTCCCAATCATCGACTACATCTCTTCTCTTCCCTAGGAACGGCTTCATACGACTCATTCAATAACACAATATTCAATTTTTACTGCCAATAATGAGGGGTCTGAGGCGGAAATGTTAGTCAGACGGCTAAAGCGATAGGAAAGTAGTGCAACGGGGCTATCATGACATACGAAAGTATGTGTCACTTCTGTACCCGAATACGGATCCCCACATAACGTGATCACCGACCATAACAGCGACCCTAATCTAAAAGACTGTGTCAACTTATTCCCACCCGACCCTGTGTCTTTACTTGTCATACTTATTTGCCGAATTCGGCGTTTGTTCCTGTCTGACGGTGATAGGATCCAAGTACGACACAAACTTTCAATGTCATAGATGCATCCAATGTTGCTTGAAGGGTAAAGCTGTGTAATGAAGGCAGGAAACAAAGACATGAATCCAGGGCTCCCAATCATCGACTACATCTCTTCTCTTCCCTAGGAACGGCTTCATACGACTCATTCAATAACACAATATTCAATTTTTACTGCCAATAATGAGGGGGGCTGAGGCGGAAATGTTAGTCAGAAGGCAAATGCGTTAGGAAAGTGGTGCAACGGGGCCATCATGACATACGAAAGTATGTGTCACTTCTGTACCCGAATAAGGATCCCCACATAACGTGATCACCGACCATAAGAGCGACCCTAATCTAAAAAACTGTGTCAAGTTATTCCCACCCAACCCTGTGTCTTTACTTGTCATGCTTATTTCCCGAATTCGGCGTTTATACCTGTCTGACGGTGATAGGATCCAGGTACGACACAAACTTTCAATGTCATAGATGCATCCAATGTTGCTTGAAGGGTAAAGCTGTGTAATAAAGGCAGGAAACAAAGACATGAATTCAGGGCTCCCAATCATCGGCTACATCTCTTCTCTTCCCTAGGAACGGCTTCATACGACTCATTCAATAACACAATATTCAATTTTTTCCGCCAATTATGACGGGGGCTGAGGCGGAAATGTTAGTCAGAAGGCTAAGGCGATAGGAAAGTAGTTCAACGGGGCCTTCATGACATACGAAAGTATGTGTCACTTCTGTACCCGATTAGGTATCCCGACATAACGTGATCACCGACCATAACAGCGACCCTAATCTAAAAGACTGTGTCAACTTATTCCGAGCCAACCCTGTGTTTTTACTTGTCATGCTTATTTGCCGAATTCGGCGTATATACCTGTCTGACGCTGATCGGATCCAGGTACGACACAAACTTTCAATGTCATAGATGCATCCAATGTTGCTTGAAGAGTAAAGCTGTCAAATATAGGCAGGAAAGAAAGACATGAATTTAGGGCTCCCAATCATCGACTACATCTCTTCTCTTCCCTAGGAACGGCTTCATACGACTCATTCAATAACACAATATTCAATTTTTACTGCCAATAATGAGGGGGGCTGAGGCGGAAATGTTAGTCAGAAGGCTAAAGTGTTAGGAAAGTAGTGCAACGGGGCCATCATGACATACGAAAGCATGTGTCACTTCTGTACCCGAATAGGGATCCCCACATAACGTGATCACCGACCGTAACAGCGACCCTAATCTAAGAGACTGTGTCAACTTATTCCCACCCAACCCTGTGTCTTTACTTGTCATGCTTACTTGCCGAATTCGGCGTTTATACTTCTCTGACGGTGATAGGATCCAGGTACGACACAAACTTTCAATGTCATAGATGCATCCAATGTTGCTTGAAGGGTAAAGCTGTGTAATAAAGGCAGGAAACAAAGACATGAATTCAGGGCTCCCAATCATCGACTACATCTCTTCTCTTCCCTTGGAATGGCTTCATACGACTCATTCAATAACACAATATTCAATTTTTTCCGCCAATAATGAGGGGGGCTGAGGCGGAAATGTTAGTCAGAAGGCTAAGGCGATAGGAAAGTAGTTCAACGGGGCCTTCATGATATACGAAAGTATGTGTCACATATGTACCCGAATAGGGATCCCGACATAAAGTGATCACCGACCATAACAGCGACCCTAATCTAAAAGACTGTGTCAACTTATTCCCACCCAACCCTGTGTTTTTACATGTCATGCTTATTTGCCGAATTCGGCGTTTATACCTGTCTGACGGTGATCGGATCCAGGTACGACACAAACTTTCAATGTCATAGACGCATCCAATGTTGCTTGAAGAGTAAAGCTGTGAAATGGAGGCAGGAAACAAAGACATGAGTTCAGGGCTCCCAATCATCGACTACATCTCTTCTCTTCCCTAGGAACGGCTTCATACGACTCATTCAATAACACAATATTCAATTTTTGCTGCCAATAATGACGGGGGCTAAGGCGGAAATGTTAGTCAGAAGGCTAAAGCGTTAGGAAAGTAGTGCAATGGGGCCATCATGGCATACGAAAGTACGTGTCACTTCTGTACCCGAATGGGGATCCCCACATAACGTGATCACCGACCGTAACAGCGGCCCTAATATAAAAGACTGTGTCAACTTATTCCCACCCAACCCTGTGTCTTTACTTGTCATGCTTATTTGCCGAAATCGGCGTTTATACCTGTCTGACGGTGATCGGATCCAGGTACGACACAAACTTTCAATGTCATAGATGCATCCAATGTTGCTTGAAGAGTAAAGCTGTGAAATATAGGCAGGAAACAAAGACATGAATTTAGGGCTCCCAATCATCGACTACATCTCTTCTCTTCCCTAGGATCGGCTTCATACGACTCATTCAATAACACAATATTCAAATTTTACTGCCAATAATGAGGGGGGCTGAGGCGGAAATGTTAGTCAGAAGGCAAAAGCGTTAGGAAAGTGGTGCAACGGGGCCATCATGACATACGAAAGTATGTGTCACTTCTGTACCCGAATACGGATTCCCACATAACGTGATCACCGACCATAAGAGCGACCCTAATCTAAAAAACTGTGTCAAGTTATTCCCACCCAACCCTGTGTCTTTACTTGTCATGCTTATTTCCCGAATTCGGCGTTTATACCTGTCTGACGGTGATAGGATCCAGGTACGACACAAACTTTCAATGTCATAGATGCATCAAATGTTGCTTGAAGGGTAAAGCTGTGTAATAAAGGCAGGAAACAAAGACATGAATTCAGGGCTCCCAATCATCGACTACATCTCTTCTCTTCCCTAGGAACGGCTTCATACGACTCATTCAATAACACAATATTCAATTTTTTCCGCCAATTATGACGGGGGCTGAGGCGGAAATGTTAGTCAGAAGGCTAAGGCGATAGGAAAGTAGTTCAACGGGGCCATCATGACATACGAAAGTACGTGTCACTTCTGTACCCGAATGGCGATCCCCACATAACGTGATCACCGACCATAACAGCGACCCTAATCTAAAAGACTGTGTCAACTTATTCCCACCCAACCCTGTGTCTTTGCTTGTCATGCTTATTTGCCGAATTCGGCGTTTATACCTGTCTGACAGTGATCGGATCCAGGTACGACACAAACTTTCAATGTCATAGATGCATCCAATGTTGCTTGAAGGGTAAAGCTGTGTAATAAAGGCAGGAAACAAAGACATGAATTCAGGGCTCCCAATCATCGACTACATCTCTTCTCTTCCCTAGGAACGGCTTCATACGACTCATTCAGTAACACAATATTCAATTTTTACTGCCAATAATGAGGGGGGCTGAGGCGGAAATGTTAGTCAGAAGGCTAAAGTGTTAGGAAAGTAGTGCAACGGGGCCATCATGACATACGAAAGCATGTGTCACTTCTGTACCCGAATAGGGATCCCCACATAACGTGATCACCGACCATAACAGCGACCCTAATCTAAGAGACTGTGTCAACTTATTCCCACCCAACCCTGTGTCTTTACTTGTCATGTTTACTTGCCGAATTCGGCGTTTATACTTCTCTGACGGTGATAGGATCCAGGTACGACACAAACTTTCAATGTCATAGATGCATCCAATGTTGCTTGAAGGGAAAGGCTGTGTAATGAAGGCAGGAAACAAAGACATGAATTCAGGGCTCCCAATCATCGACTACATCTCTTCTCTTCCCTAGGAACGGCTTCATACCACTCATTCAATAACACAATATTCAATTTTTACTGCCAATAATGAGGGAGGCTGAGGCGGAAATGTTAGTCAGAAGGCTAAAGCGTTAGGACAGTAGTGCAACGGGGCCATCATGACATACGAAAGTATGTGTCACTTCTGTACCCGAATAGGGATCCCCACATAACGTGATCACCGACCATAAGAGCGGCCCTAATCTAAAAAACTGTGTCAACTTACTCCCACCCAACCCTGTGTCTTTACTTGTCATGCTTATTTCCCGAATTCGGCGTTTATACCTGTCTGACGGTCATAGGATCCAGGTACGACACAAACTTTCAATGTCATAGATGCATCCAATGTTGCTTGAAGGGTAAAGCTGTGTAATAAAGGCAGGAAACAAAGACATGAATTCAGGGCTCCCAATCATCGACTACATCTCTTCTCTTCCCTTGGAATGGCTTCATACGACTCATTCAATAACACAATATTCAATTTTTTCCGCCAATAATGAGGGGGGCTGAGGCGGAAATGTTAGTCAGAAGGCTAAGGCGATAGGAAAGTAGTTCAACGGGGCCTTCATGATATACGAAAGTATGTGTCACATATGTACCCGAATAGGGATCCCGACATAAAGTGATCACCGACCATAACAGCGACCCTAATCTAAAAGACTGTGTCAACTTATTCCCACCCAACCCTGTGTTTTTACATGTCATGCTTACTTGCCGAATTCGGCGTTTATACCTGTCTGACGGTGATCGGATCCAGGTACGACACAAACTTTCAATGTCATAGACGCATCCAATGTTGCTTGAAGAGTAAAGCTGTGAAATGGAGGCAGGAAACAAAGACATGAGTTCGGGGCTCCCAATCATCGACTACATCTCTTCTCTTCCCTAGGAACGGCTTCATACGACTCATTCAATAACACAATATTCAATTTTTGCTGCCAATAATGACGGGGGCTAAGGCGGAAATGTTAGTCAGAAGGCTAAAGCGTTAGGAAAGTAGTGCACGGGGCCATCATGGCATACGAAAGTACGTGTCACTTCTGTACCCGAATGGGGATCCCCACATAACGTGATCACCGACCGTAACAGCGGCCCTAATATAAAAGACTGTGTCAACTTATTCCCACCCAACCCTGTGTCTTTACTTGTCATGCTTATTTGCCGAAATCGGCGTTTATACCTGTCTGACGGTGATCGGATCCAGGTACGACACAAACTTTCAATGTCATAGATGCATCCAATGTTGCTTGAAGAGTAAAGCTGTGAAATATAGGCAGGAAACAAAGACATGAATTTAGGGCTCCCAATCATCGACTACATCTCTTCTCTTCCCTAGGATCGGCTTCATACGACTCATTCAATAACACAATATTCAAATTTTACTGCCAATAATGAGGGGGGCTGAGGCGGAAATGTTAGTCAGAAGGCAAAAGCGTTAGGAAAGTGGTGCAACGGGGCCATCATGACATACGAAAGTATGTGTCACTTCTGTACCCGAATACGGATCCCCACATAACGTGATCACCGACCATAAGAGCGACCCTAATCTAAAAAACTGTGTCAAGTTATTCCCACCCAACCCTGTGTCTTTACTTGTCATGCTTATTTCCCGAATTCGGCGTTTATACCTGTCTGACGGTGATAGGATCCAGGTACGACACAAACTTTCAATGTCATAGATGCATCCAATGTTGCTTGAAGGGTAAAGCTGTGTAATAAAGGCAGGAAACAAAGACATGAATTCAGGGCTCCCAATCATCGACTACATCTCTTCTCTTCCCTAGGAACGGCTTCATACGACTCATTCAATAACACAATATTCAATTTTTTCCGCCAATTATGACGGGGGCTGAGTAGGAAATGTTAGTCAGAAGGCTAAGGCGATAGGAAAGTAGTTCAACGGGGCCATCATGACATACGAAAGTACGTGTCACTTCTGTACCCGAATGGCGATCCCCACATAACGTGATCACCGACCATAACAGCGACCCTAATCTAAAAGACTGTGTCAACTTATTCCCACCTAACCCTGTGTCTTTGCTTGTCATGCTTATTTGCCGAATTCGGCGTTTATACCTGTCTGACAGTGATCGGATCCAGGTACGACACTAACTTTTAATGTCATAGATGCATCCAATGTTGCTTGAAGGGTAAAGCTCTGTAATAAAGGCAGGAAACAAAGACATGAATTCAGGGCTCCCAATCATCGACTACATCTCTTCTCTTCCCTAGGAACGGCTTCATACGGCTCATTCAATAACACAATATTCAATTTTTTCCGCCAATTATGACGGGGGCTGCGGCGGAAATGTTAGTCAGAAGGCAAAGGCGATAGGAAAGTAGTTCAACGGGGCCTTCATGACATACGAAAGTATGTGTCACTTCTGTACCCGAATAGGGATCCCGACATAACGTGATCACCGACCATAACAGCGACCCTAATCTAAAAGACTGTGTCAACTTATTCCCATCCAACCCTGTGTTTTTACTTGTCATGCTTATTTGCCGAATTCGGCGGTTATACCTGTCTGACGGTGATCGGATCCAGGTACGACACAAAGTTTCAATGTCATAGATGCATCCAATGTTACTTGAAGAGTGAAGCTGTGAAATGGAGGCAGGAAACAAAGACATGAATTCAGGGCTCCCAATCATCGACTACATCTCTTCTCTTCCCTAGGAACAGCTTCATACGACTCATTCAATAACACAATATTCAATTTTTGCTGCCAATAATGAGGGGGACTAAGGCGGAAATGTTAGTCAGAAGGCAAAAGCGTTGGGAATGTAGTGCAACGTGGCCATCATGACATACGAAAGTACGTGTCACTTCTGTACCCGAATGGGGATCCCCACATAACGTGATCACCGACCATAACAGCGACCCTAATCTAAAAGAATGTGTCAACTTATTCCCACCCAACCCTGTGTCTTTGCTTGTCATGCTTATTTGCCGAATTCGGCGTTTATACCTGTCTGACAGTGATCGGATCCAGGTACGACACAAACTTTCAATGTCATAGATGCATCCAATGTTGCTTGAAGGGTAAAGCTGTGTAATAAAGGCAGGAAACAAAGACATGAATTCAGGGCTCCCAATCATCGACTACATCTCTTCTCTTCCCTAGGAACGGCTTCATACGACTCATTCAATAACACAATATTCAATTTTTACTGCCAATAATGAGGGGTCTGAGGCGGAAATGTTAGTCCGACGGCTAAAGCGATAGGAAAGTAGTGCAACGGGGCTATCATGACATACGAAAGTATGTGTCACTTCTGTACCCGAATACGGATCCCCACATAACGTCATCACCGACCATAACAGCGACCCTAATCTAAAAGACTGTGTCAACTAATTCCCAGCCAACCCTGTGTTTTTACTTGTCATGCTTATTTGCCGAATTCGGCGTATATACCTGTCTGACGCTGATCGGATCCAGGTACGACACAAACTTTCAATGTCATAGATGCATCCAATGTTGCTTGAAGAGTAAAGCTGTGAAATATAGGCAGGAAACAAAGACATGAATTTAGGGCTCCCAATCATCGACTACATCTCTTCTCTTCCCTAGGAACGGCTTTATACGACTCATTCAATAACACAATATTCAATTTTTACTGCCAATAATGAGGGGGGCTGAGGCGGAAATGTTAGTCAGAAGGCTAAAGTGTTAGGAAAGTAGTGCAACGGGGCCATCATGACATACGAAAGCAGGTGTCACTTCTGTACCCGAATAGGGATCCCCACATAACGTGATCACCGACCATAACAGCGACCCTAATCTAAGAGACTGTGTCAACTTATTCCCACCCAACCCTGTGTCTTCACTTGTCATGCTTACTTGCCGAATTCGGCGTTTATACTTCTCTGACGGTGATAGGATCCAGGTACGACACAAACTTTCAATGTCATAGATGCATCCAATGTTGCTTGAAGGGTAAAGCTGTGTAATAAAGGCAGGAAACAAAGACATGAATTGAGGGCTCCCAATCATCGACTACATCTCTTCTCTTCCCTAGGAACGTCTTCATACGACTCATTCAATAACACAATATTTAATTTTTGCTGCCAATAATGAGGGGGGCTAAGGCCGAAATGTTAGTCAGAAGGCTAAGGCGTTAGGAAAGTAGTGCAACGGGGCCATCATAACATACGAATGTATGTGTCACTTCTGTACCCGAATAGGGATCCCCACATAACGTGATCACCGACCATAACAGCGACCCTAATCTAAAAAACTGTGTCAAGTTATTCCCACCCAACCCTGTGTCTTTACTTGTCATGCTTATTTGCCGAATTCGGTGTTTATACCTGTCTGACGGTGATAGGATTCAGGTACGACACAAACTTTCAATGTCATAGATGCATCCAATGTTGCTTGAAGGATAAAGCTGTGTAATGAAGGCAGGAAACAAAGACATGAGTTCAGGGCTCCCAATCATCGACTACATCTCTTCTCTTCCCTAGGAATGGCTTCATAAGACACATTCAATAACACAATATTCAATTTTTACTGCCAATAATGAGGGGGGCTGAGGCGGAAATGTTAGTCAGAAGGCAAAAGCGTTAGGAAAGTAGTGCAACGGGGCCATCATGACATACGAAAGTACGTGTTACTTCTGTACCCGAATGGGGATCCCCACATAACGTGATCACCGACCATAACAGCGACCCTAATCTAAAAGACTGTGTCCACTTATTCCCACCCAACCCTGTGTCTTTGTCATGCTTATTTGCCGAATTCGGCGTTTATACCTGTCTGACGGTGATCGGATCCAGGTACGACACAAACTTTCAATGTCATAGATGCATCCAATGTTGCCTGAAGGGTAAAGCTGTGTAATAAAGGCAGGAAACAAAGACATGAATTCAGGGCTCTCAATCATCGACTACATCTCTTCTCTTCCCTAGGAACGGCTTCATACGACTCATTCAATAACACAATATTAAATTTTTACTGCCAATAATGAGGGGGTCTGAGGCGGAAGTGTTAGTCAGACGGCTAAAGCGATAGGAAAGTAGTGCAACGGGGCTATCATGACATGCGAAAGTATGTGTCACTTTTGTACCCGAATACGGATCCCCACATAACGTGATCACCGACCATAACAGCGACCCTAATCTAAAAGACTGTGTCAACGTATTCCCACCCAACCCAGTGTCTTTACTTGTCATGCTTATTTGCCGAATTCGGCGTTTATACTTCTCTGACGGTGATAGGATCCAGGTACGACACAAACTTTCAATGTCATAGATGCATCCAATGTTGCTTGAAGGGTAAAGCTGTGTAATAAAAACACGAATCAAAGACAAGAATTCAGAGCTCCCAATCATCGACTACATCTCTTCTCTTCCCTAGGAATGGCTCCATAAGACACATTCAATAACACAATATTCAATTTTTACTGCCAATACCAAGGGTTAGCTGAGGCGGAAATGTTAGTCAGACGGCTAAAGCGATAGAAAAGTAGTGCAACGGGGCCTTTATGACATACGAAAGTATATGTCACTTCTGTACCCGAATAGGGATCCCCACATAACGTGGTCACCGACCATAACAGCGATTCTAATCTAAAAGACTGTGTCAACTTATTCCCACCCGACCCTGTGTCTTTACTTGTCATACTTATTTGCCGAATTCGGCGTTAGTTCCTGTCTGACGGTGATAGGATCCATGTACGACACAAACTTTCAATGTCATAGATGCATCCAATGTTGCTTGAAGGGTAAAGCTGTGTAATGAAGGCAGGGAACAAAGACATGAATTCAGGGCTCCCAATCATCGACTACATCTCTTCTCTTCCCTAGGAACGTCTTCATACGACTCATTCAATAACACAATATTCAATTTTTACTGCCAATAATGAGGGGGGCTGATGCGGAAATGTTAGTCAGAAGGCAAAAGCGTTAGGAAAGTAGTGCAACGGGGCCATCATGACACACGAAAGTATGTGTCACTTCTGTACCCGAATAGGGATGCCCACATAACGTGATCACTGACCTTAACAGCGACCCTAATCTAAAAAACTGTGTCAACTTATTCCCACCCAACCCTGTGTCTTTACTTGTCATGCTTATTTGCCGAATTTGGCGTTTATACCTGTCTGACGGCGATAGGATCCAGGTACGACACAAACATTCAATGTCATAGATGCATCCAATGTTGCTTGAGGGGTAAAGCTGTGTAATGAAGGCAGGAAACAAAGACATGAATTAAGTCCTCCCAATCATCGACTACATTACTTCTCTTCCCTAGGAATGGCTTCATAAGACACATTCAATAACACAATATTCAATTTTTACTGCCAATAAAGAGAGGGGCTGCGGCGGAAATGTATGTGAGAAGGCTAAAGCGTTAGGAAAGCAGTGCAACGGGGCCATCATGACATTCGAAAGTATGTGTCACTTCTGTACCCGAATACGGATCCCCACATAACGTGATCACCGACCATAACAGCGACCCTAATGTAAAAGGCTGTGTCAACTTATTCCCACCCAACCCTGTGTCTTTACTTGTCATGCTTATTTGCCGAATTCGGCGTTTATACCTGTCTGACGGTGATAGGATCCAGGTACGACACAAACATTCAATGTCATAGATGTATCCAATGTTGCTTGAGGGGTAAAGCTGTGTAATGAAGGCAGGAAACAAAGACATGAATTAAGTCCTCCCAATCATCGACTACATTACTTCTCTTCCCTAGGAACATCTTCATACGACTCATTCAGTAACACAATATTCCATTTTTAATGCCAATACCAAGGGTTAGCTGAGGCGGAAATGTTAGTCAGAAGGCTAAAGCGTTAGGAAAGTAGTGCAACGGGGCCATCATGACATTCGAAAGTATGTGTCACTTCTGTACCCGAATAGAGATCCCCACATAACGTGATCACCGACCATAACAGCGACCCTAATCTAAAAGACTGTGTCAACTTATTCCCACCCAACCCTGTGTCTTTACTTGTCATGCTTATTTGCCGAATTCGGCGTTTATACCTGTCTGACGGTGATAGGATCCAGGTACGACACAAACATTCAATGTCATAGATGCATCCAATGTTGCTTGAGGGGTAAAGCTGTGTAATGAAGGCAGGAAACAAAGACATGAATTAAGTCCTCCCAATCATCGACTACGTTACTTCTCTTCCCTAGGAACGGCTTCATACGACCCATTCAGTAACACAATATTCCATTTTTAATGCCAATACCAAGGGTTAGCTAAGGCGGAAATGTTAGTCAGACGGCTAAAGCGATAGAAAAGTAGTGCAACGGGGCCATCATGACATTCGAAAGTATGTGTCACTTCTGTACCCGAATAGGGATCCCCACATAACGTGATCACCGACCATAACAGCGACCCTAATCTAAAAGACTGTGTCAACTTGATCCCATCCAACCCTGTGTCCTTACTTGTCATGCTTATTTGCCGAATTCGGCGTTTATACCTGTCTGACGGTGATAGGATCCAGGTACGACACAAACATTCAATGTCATAGATGCATCCAATGTTGCTTGAGGGGTAAAGCTGTGTAATGAAGGCAAGAAACAAAGACATGAATTAAGTCCTCCCAATCATCGACTACATTACTTCTCTTCCCTAGGAACGGCTTCATACGACTCATTCAGTAATACAATATTCCATTTTTAATGCCAATACCAAGGGTTAGCTGAGGCGGAAATGTTAGTCAGACGGCTAAAGCGATAGAAAAGTAGTGCAACGGGGCCATCATGACATACGAAAGTATGTGTCACTTCTGTACCCGAATAGGGATCCCCACATAACGTGATCACCGACCATAACAGCGACCCTAATCTAAAAAAACTGTGACAAGTTATTCCCACCAAACCCTGTGTCTTTACTTGTCATGCTTATTTGCTGAATTCGGAGTTTATACCTGTCTGACGGTGATAGGATCCAGGTACGACACAAACATTCAATGTCATAGATGCATCCAATGTTGCTTGAAGGGTGAAGCTGTGTAATGAAGGCAGGAGACAAACACATGAATTCAGGACTCCCAATCATCGACTACATGTCTTCTCTTATTTAGGAACGGCTTCATATGACTCATTCAATAACACAATATTCAATTTTTACTGCCAATAATGAGGGGGTCTGAGGCGGAAATGTTAGTCAGAAGGCTAAAGCGATAGGAAAGATGTGCAACGGGGCCATCATGACATACGAAAGTATGTGTCACTTCTGTACCCGAATACGGTTCCCCACCTAACGTGATCACCGACAATAACAGCGACCCTAATCTAAAAGACTGTGTCAACTTATTCCCACCCAACCCTATGTTTTTACTTGTCATGCTTATTTGCCGAATTCGGCGTTTATACCTGTCTGACGGTGATTGGATCCAGGTACGACACAAACTTTCAATGTCATAGATGCATCCAATGTTGCTTGAAGAGTAAAGCTGTGTAATGGAGGCAGGAAACAAAGACATGAATTCAGGGATCCCAATCATCGACTACATCTCTTCTCTTCCCTAGGAACGGCTTCATACGACTCATTCAATAACACAATATTCAAGTTTTACTGCCAATAATGAGGGGGGCTGAGGCGGAAATGTTAGTCAGAAGGCTAAAGTGTTAGGAAAGTAGTGCAACGGGGCCATCATGACATACGAAAGTATGTGTCACTTCTGTACCCAAATAGGGATCCCCACATAACGTGATCACCGACCATAACAGCGACCCTAATCTAAAAGACTGTGTCAACTTATTCCCACCCAACCCTGTGTCTTTACTTGTCATGCTTATTTGCCGAATTCGGCGTTTATACTTGTCTGACGGTAGTTGGGTCCAGGTACGACACAAACTTTCAATGTCATAGATGCATCCAATGTTGCTTAAAGGGTAAAGCTGTGTAATAAAGGGAGGAAACAAAGACATGAATTCAGGGCCCCCAATCATCGACTACATCTCTTCTCTTCCCTAGGAACGGCTTCATACGACTCATTCGGTAACACAATATTCAATTTTTACTGCCAATTCCAAGGGTTAGCTGAGGCGGAAATGTTAGTCAGAAGGCTAAAGCGCTAGGAAAGTAGTGCAGCGGGGCCATCATGACATACGAAAGTATGTGTCACTTCTGTACCCGAATAAGGATCCCCACATAACGTGATCACCGACCATAACAGCGACCCTAATCTAAAAAATTGTGTCAAATTATTCCCACCCAACCCTGTGTCTTTACTTGTCATGCTTATTTGCCGAATTCGGCGTTTATACTTCTCTGACGGTGATAGGATCCAGGTACGACACAAACTTTCAATGTCATAGATGCATCCAATGTTGCTTGAAGAGTAAAGCTGTGTAATGGAGGAAGGAAACAAAGACATGAATTCAGGGATCCCAATCTTCGACTACATCTCTTCTTTTTTCTAGGAACGGCTTCATACGACTCATTCAATAACACAATATTCAATTTTTACTGCCAATAATGAGGGGGGCTGAGGCGGAAATGTTAGTCAGAAGGCAAAAGCGTTAGGGAAGTAGAGCAACGGGGCCATCATGACATACGGAAGTATGAGTCACTTCTGTACCCGAATGGGGATCCCCACATAACGTGTTCACCGACCATAACAGCGACCCTAATCTAAAAGACTGTGTCAACTTTTTCCCACCCAACCCTGTGTCTTTACTTGTCATGCTTGTTTGCCGAATTCGGCGTTTATACCTGTCTGACGGTGATAGGATCCAGGTACGTCACAAACTTTCAATGTCATAGATGCATCCAATGTTGCTTGAAGGGTAAAGCTGTGTAATAAAGGCAGGAAACAAAGACATGAATTCAGGGCTCCCAATCATCGACTACATCTCTTCTCTTCCCTAGGAACGGCTTCATACGACTCATTCAATAACACAATATTCAATTTTTACTGCCAATAATGAGGGGGGCTGATGCGGAAATGTTAGTCAGAAGGCAAAAGCGTTAGGAAAGTAGTGCAACGGGGCCATCATGACATACGGAAGTATGTGTCACTTCTGTAGCCGAATAGGGATGCCCACATAACGTGATCACTGACCTTAACAGCGACCCTAATCTAAAAGACTGTGTCAACTTTTTCCCACCCAACCCTGTGTCTTTACTTGTCATGCTTGTTTGCCGAATTCGGCGTTTATACCTGTCTGACGGTGATAGGATCCAGGTACGACACAAACATTCAATGTCATAGATGCATCCAATGTTGCTTGAGGGGTAAAGCTGTGTAATGGAGGAAGGAAACAAAGACATGAATTCAGGGATCCCAATCTTCGACTACATCTCTTCTTTTTTCTAGGAACGGCTTCATACGACTCATTCAATAACACAATATTCAATTTTTACTGCCAATAATGAGGGGGGCTGAGGCGGAAATGTTAGTCAGAAGGCAAAAGCGTTAGGAAAGTAGTGCAACGGGGCCATCATGACATACGAAAGTATGTGTCACTTCTGTACCCGAATAGGGATCCCCACATAACGTGATCACCGACCATAACAGCGACCCTAATCTAAAAGACAGTGTCAACTTATTTCACCCAACCCTATGTTTTTACTTGTCATGCTTATTTGCCGAATTCGGCGTTTATACCTGTCTGACGGTGATTGGATCCAGGTACGACACAAACTTTCAATGTCATAGATGCATCCAATGCTGCTTGAAGAGTAAAGCTGTGTAATGGAGGCAGGAAACAAAGACATGAATTCAGGGATCCCAATCATCGACTACATCTCTTCTCTTCCCTAGGAACGGCTTCATACGACTCATTCAATAACACAATATTCAATTTTTACTGCCAATAATGAGGGGGGCTGAGGCGGAAATGTTAGTCAGAAGGCTAAAGTGTTAGGAAAGTAGTGCAACGGGGCCATCATGACATACGAAAGTATGTGTCACTTCTGTACCCGAATAGGGATCCCCACATAACGTGATCACCGACCATAACAGCGACCCTAATCTAAAAGACTGTGTCAACTTATTCCCACCCAATCCTGTGTCTTTACTTGTCATGCTTATTTGCCGAATTCGGCGTTTATACTTGTCTGACGGTAGTTGGGTCCAGGTACGACACAAACTTTCAATGTCATAGATGCATCCAATGTTGCTAGAAGGGTAAAGCTGTGTAATAAAGGGGGAAACAAAGACATGAATTCAGGGCCCCCAATCATCGACTACATCTCTTCTCTTCCCTAGGAACGGCTTCATACGACTCATTCGGTAACACAATATTCAATTTTTACTGCCAATTCCAAGGGTTAGCTGGGGCGGAAATGTTAGTCAGAAGGCTAAAGCGCTAGGAAAGTAGTGCAGCGGGGCCATCATGACATACGAAAGTATATGTCACTTCTGTACCCGAATAAGGATCCCCACATAACGTGATCACCGACCATAACAGCGACCCTAATCTAAAAAATTGTGTCAAATTATTCCCACCGAACCCTGTGTCTTTACTTGTCATGCTTATTTGCCGAATTCGGCGTTTATACTTCTCTGACGGTGATAGGATCCAGGTACGACACAAACTTTCAATGTCATAGATGCATCCAATGTTGCTTGAAGGGTAAAGCTGTGTAATAAAGGCAGGAAACAAAGACATGAATTCAGGGCTCCCAATCATCGACTACATCTCTTCTCTTCCCTAGGAACGGCTTCATACGACTCATTCAATAACACAATATTTAATTCTTAATGCCAATAATGAAGGGGGCTGAAGCGGAAATGTTAGTCAGAATGCTAAAGCGATAGGAAAGTAGTGCAACGGGGCCATCATGACATACGAAAGTATGTGTCACTTCTGTACCCGAATAGGTATCCCCACATAAGGTGATCACCGACCATAACAGCGACCCTAATCTAAAAAACAGTGTCATGTTATTCCCACCCAACCCTGTGTCTTTACTTGTCATGCTTATTTGCCGAATTCGGGGTTTATACCTGTCTAACGGTGATAGGATCCAGGTACGACACAAACTTTCAGTGTCATAGATGCATCCAATGTTGCTTGAAGGGTAAAGCTGTGTAATGAAGGCGGGAAACAAAGATATGAATTCAGTGCTCCCAATCATCGACTACATCTCTTCTCTTCCGTAGGAACAGCTTCATACCACACAGTCAATAACACAATATTCAATTTTTACTGCCAATAATGAGAGGGGCTGAGGCGGAAATATTAGTCAGAAGGCTAAATCGTTAGGAAATTAGTGCACCTGGGCCATCATGACATACGAAAGTAAGTATCATCTCTGTACCCGAATACGGATCCCCACCTAACGTGATCACCGACCATAACAGCACCCTAATCTAAAAGACTGTGTCAACTTATTCCCACCCATCCCTATGATTTTACTTGTCATGCTTATTTGCCGAATTCGTCGTTTATACCTGTCCGACAGTGATTGGATCCAGGTACGACACAAACTTTCAATGTCATAGATGCATCCAATGTTGCTTGAAGAGTTAAGCTGTGTAATGGAGGCAGGAAACAAAGACATGAATTCAGGGATCCCAATCACCGACTACATCTCTTCTCTTCCCTAGGAACGGCTTCATACGACTCATTCAATAACACAATATTCAATTTTTACTGCCAATAATGAGGGGGGCTGATGCGGAAATGTTAGTCAGAAGGCAAAAGCGTTAGGAAAGTAGTGCAACTGGGCCATCATGACACACGAAAGTATGTGTCACTTCTGTACCCGAATAGGGATGCCCACATAACGTGATCACTGACCTTAACAGCGACCCTAATCTAAAAAACTGTGTCAACTTATTCCCACCCAACCCTGTGTCTTTACTTGTCATGCTTATTTGCCGAATTTGGCGTTTATACCTGTCTGACGGCGATAGGATCCAGGTACGACACATACATTCAATGTCATAGATGCATCCAATGTTGCTTGAGGGGTAAAGCTGTGTAATGAAGGCAGGGAACAAAGACATGAATTAAGTGCTCCCAATCATCGACTACATTACTTCTCTTCCCTAGGAACGGCTTCATACGACTCATTCAGTAACACAATATTCCATTTTTGATGCCAATACCAAGGGTTAGCTGAGGCGGAATTGTTAGTCAGACGGCTAAAGCGCAAGGAAAGTAGTGCAGCGGGGCCATCATGACATACGAAAGTATGTGTCACTTCTGTACCCGAATAAGGATCCCCATATAACGTGATCACCGACCATAACAGCGACCCTAATCTAAAAAATTGTGTAAAATTATTCCCACCCAACCCTGTGTCTTTACTTGTCATGCTTATTTGCCGAATTCGGCGTTTATACTTCTCTGACGGTGATAGGATCCAGGTACGACACAAACTTTCAATGTCATAGATGCATCCAATGTTGCTTGAAGAGTAAAGCTGTGTAATGGAGGAAGGAAACAAAGACATGAATTCAGGGATCCCAATCTTCGACTACATCTCTTCTTTTTTCTAGGAACGGCTTCATACGACTCATTCAATAACACAATATTCAATTTTTACTGCCAATAATGAGGGGGGCTGAGGCGGAAATGTTAGTCAGAAGGCAAAAGCGTTAGGAAAGTAGTGCAACGGGGCCATCATGACATACGGAAGTATGTGTCACTTCTGAACCCGAATGGGGATCCCCACATAACGTGTTCACCGACCATAACAGCGACCCTAATCTAAAAGACTGTGTCAACTTTTTCCCACCCAACCCTGTGTCTTTACTTGTCATGCTTGTTTGCCGAATTCGGCGTTTATACCTGTCTGA
Organism: Schistocerca piceifrons; assembly: GCF_021461385.2. Lineage (NCBI taxonomy): Eukaryota > Metazoa > Arthropoda > Insecta > Orthoptera > Acrididae > Schistocerca > Schistocerca piceifrons. The sequence continues at coordinate 29,515 of NW_025728987.1, read as the reverse complement.
CGGTGATAGGATCCAGGTACGTCACAAACTTTCAATGTCATAGATGCATCCAATGTTGGTTGAAGAGTTAAGCTGTGTAATGGAGGCAGGAAACAAAGACATGAATTCAGTGCTCCCAATCATCGACTACAACTCTTCTCTTCCCTAGGAACAGCTTCATACCACACATTCAATAACACAATATTCAATTTTTACTGCCAATAATGAGAGGGGCTGAGGCGGAAATGTTAGTCAGAAGGCTAAATCATTAGGAAAGTAGTGCAACGGGGCCATCATGACATACGAAAGTATGTGTCACCTCTGTACCCGAATAGGGATCCCCACCTAACGTGATCACCGACCATAACAGCACCCTAATCTAAAAGACTGTGTCAACTTATTCCCACCCAACCCTATGTTTTTACTTGTCATGCTTATTTGCCGAATCCGGCGTTTACACCTGTCTGACAGTGATTGGATCCTGGTACGACACAAACTTTCAATGTCATAGATGCATCCAATGTTGCTTGAAGAGTAAAGCTGTGTAATGGAGGCAGGAAACAAAGACATGAATTCAGGGATCCCAATCATCGACTACATCTCTTCTCTTCCCTAGGAACGGCTTCATACGACTCATTCAATAACACAATATTCAATTTTTACTGCCAATAATGAGGGGGGCTGAGGCGGAAATGTTAGTCAGAGGGCTAAAGTGTTAGGAAAGTAGTGCAACGGGGCCATCATGACATACGAAAGTATGTGTACTTCTGTACCCGAATAAGGATCCCCACATAACGTGATCACCGATCATAACAGCGACCCTAATCTAAAAGACTGTGTCAACTTATTCCCACCCAACCCTGTGTCTTTACTCTTCATGCTTATTTGCCGAATTCGGCGTTTATACCTGTCTGACGGTGATTGGATCCAGGTACGACACAAACTTTCAATGTCATAGATGCATCCAATGCTGCTTGAAGGGTAAAGCTATGTAATAAAGCGAGGAAACAAAGACATGAATTCAGGGCTCCCAATCACCGACTACATCTCTTCTCTTCCTTAGGAACGCCTTCATACGACTCACTCGGTAACACAATATTCAATTTTTACTGCCTATACCAAGGATTAGTTGAGGCGGAAATGTTAGTCAGAAGGCTAAAGCGTTAGGAAAGTAGTGCAACGGGGCCATCATGACATACGAAAGTATGTGTACTTCTGTACCCGAATAAGGATCCCCACATAACGTGACCACCGACCATAACAGCGACCCTAATCTAAAAGACTGTGTCAACTTATTCCCACCCAACCCTGTGTTTTTACTTGTCATGCTTATTTGCCGAATTCGGCGTTTGTACCTGTCTGACGGTGATAGGATCCAGGTACAACACAAACATTCAATGTCATAGATGCATCCAATGTTGCTTGATGGGTAAAGCTGTGTAATGAAGGCAGGAAACAAAGACATGAATTCAGTGCTCCCAATCATCGACTACATCTCTTCTCTTCCCTAGGAACAGCTTCATACCACACATTCAATAACACAATATTCAATTTTTACTGCCAATAATGAGAGGGGCTGAGGCGGAAATGTTAGTCAGACGGCTAAATCGTTACGAAAGTAGTGCAACGGGGCCATCATGACATACGAAAGTATGTGTCACTTCTGTACCCGAATAGGGATCCCCACATAACGTGATCACCGACCATAACAGCGACCCTAATCTAAAGAACTGTGTCAAGTTATTCCCACCCAACCCTGTGTCTCTACTTGTCATGCTTATTTGCCGAATTCGGCGTTTATACCTGTCTGACGGTGATAGGATCCAGGTACGACACAAACTTTCAATGTCATAGATGCATCCAATGTTGTTTGAAGTGTAAAGCTGTGTAATAAAGGCAGGAAACAAAGACATGAATTCAGGGCTCCCAATCATCGACTACATCTCTTCTCTTCCCTAGGAACGGCTTCATACGACTCATTCAATAACATAATATTCAATTTTTACTGCCTATAATGAGGGGGGCTGAGGCGGATATGTTAGTCAGAAGGCTAAAGCGTTAGGAAAGTAGTGCAATGGGGCCATCATGACATACGAAAGTACGTGTCACTTCTGTACCCGAATAGGGATCTCCTCATAACGTGATCACCGACCATAACAGCGACCCCTAATCTAAAAAACTGTGTCAAGTTATTCCCACCCAACCCTGTGTCTTTACTTGTCATGCTTATTTGCCGAATTCGGCGTTCATACCTGTCTGACAGTGATAGGATCCAGGTACGACACAAACTTTCAATGTCATAGATGCATCCAATGTTGCTTGAAGGGTAAAGCTGTGTAATGAAGGCAGGAAAAAAGACATGAATTCAGGGCTCCCAATCATGGACTACATCTCTTCTCTTCCCTAGGAATGGCTTCATAAGACACATTCAATAACACAATATTCAATTTTTACTGCCAATAATGAGGGGGGCTGAGGCGGAAATGTTAATCAGAAGGCTAAAGCGTTAGGAAAGTAGTGCAACGGGGCCATCATGACATACGAAAGTATGTGTCACTTCTGTAACCGAATGGGGATCCCCACATAACGTGATCACGGACCATAACAGCGACCCTAATCTGGAAAACAGTGTCAAGTTATTCCCACCCAACCCTGTGTCTTTACTTGTCATGCTTATTTGCCGAATTCGGCGTTTATACCTGTCTGACGGTGATAGGATCCAGGTACGACACAAACATTCAATGTCATAGATGCATCCAATGTTGCTTGAAGGGTAAAGAGGTGTAATGAAGGCAGGAAACAAAGATATGAATTCAGTGCTCCCAATGATCGACTACATCTCTTCTCTTCCCTAGGAACAGCTTCATACCACACATTCAATAACACAATATTCAATTTTTACTGCCAATAATGAGAGGGGCTGAGGCGGAAATGTTAGTCAGAAGGCAAAAGCGTTAGGAAAGTAGTGCAACGGGGCCATCATGACATACGAAAGTATGTGTCACTTCTGTAACCGAATGGGGATCCCCACATAACGTGATCACGGACCATAACAGCGACCCTAATCTAAGAAACTGTTTCAAGTTATTCCCACCCAACCCTGTGTCTTTACTTGTCATGCTTATTTGCCGAATTCGGCGTTTATACCTGTCTGACGGTGATAGGATCCAGGTACGACACAAACATTCAATGTCATAGATGCATCCAATGTTGCTTGAAGGGTAAAGCTGTGTAATGAAGGCAGGAAACAAAGACATGAATTCAGGGCTCCCAATCATCGACTACATCTCTTCTCTTCCCTAGGAATGGCTTCATAAGACACATTCAATAACACAATATTCAATTTTTACTGCCCATAATGAGGGGGGCTGAGGCGGAAATGTTAGTCAGAAGGCTAAAGCGTTAGGAAAGTAGTGCAACGGGGCCATCATGACATACGAAAGTATGTGTCACTTCTGTAACCGAATATCGATCCCCACATAACGTGATCACGGACCATAACAGCGACCCTAATCTAAGAAACTGTGTCAAGTTATTCCCACCCAACCCTCTGTCTTTACTTGTCATGCTTATTTGCGAAATTCGGCGTTTATTCCTCTCTGACGGTGATAGGATCCAGGTACGAAACAAACTTTCAATGTCATAGATGCATCCAATGTTGCTTGAAGTGTAAAGCTGTGTAATAAAGGCAGGAACCAAAGACATGAATTCAGGGCTCCCAATCATCGACTACATTTCTTCTCTTCCCTAGGAACGGCTTCATACGACTCATTCAGTAACACAATATTCAATTTTTACTGCCAATACCAAGGGTTAGCTGAGGCGGAAATGTTAGTCAGACGGAGACGGCTAATGCGATAGAAAAGTAGTGCAACGGGGCCTTCATGACATACGAAAGTATGTGTCACTTCTGTACCCGAATAGGGATCCCCACATAACGTGATCACCGACCATAACAGCGACCCTAATCTAAAAGACTGTGTCAACTTATTCCCACCCAACCCTGTGTTTTTACTTCTCATGCTTTTTTGCCGAATTTGGCGTTTATACCTGTCTGACGGTGATAGGATCCAGGTACGACACAAACTTTCAATGTCATAGATGCATCCAATGTAGGTTGAAGGGAAAAGCTGTGTAATGAAGACAGGAAACAAAGACATGAAATCAGGACTAACAATCATCGACTACATCTCTTCTCTTCCCTAGGAACGGCTTCATACGACTCATTCAATACACAATATTCAATTTTTACTGCCAATAATGAGGGGGGCTGAGGCGGAAATGTTAGTCAGAAGGCTAAAGCGTTAGGAAAGTAGTGCAATGGGGCCATCATGACATACCAAAGTATGTGCCACTTCTGTACCCGAATGGGGATCCCCACATAACGTGATCACGGACCATAACAGCGACCCTAATCTAAAAAACTGTGTCAAGTTATTCCCACCCAACCCTGTGTCTTTACTTGTCACGCTTATTTGCCGAATTCAGCGTTTATACCTGTCTGACGGTGATAGGATCCAGGTACGACACGAACTTTCAATGTCATAGATGCATCCAATGTTGCTTGAGGGGTGAAGCTGTGTAATGAAGGCAGGAAACAAAGACATGAATTGAGGGCTCCCAATCATCGACTACATCTCATCTCTTCCCTAGGAACGGCTTCATACGACTCATTCAATAACACAATATTCAATTTTTACTGCCAATAATGAGGGGGGCTGAGGCGGAAATGTTAGTCAGAAGGCTAAAGCGTTAGGAACGTAGTGCAACGGGGCCATCATGACATACGAAAGTATGTCTCACTTCTGTACCCGAATAGGGATCCCCACATAACGTGATCACCGACCATAACAGCGACCCTAATCTAAAAAACTGTGTCAACGTATTCCCACCCAACCCTGTGTCTTTACTCTTCATGCTTATTTGCCGAATTCGGCGTTTATACCTGTCTGACGGTGATAGGATCCAGGTACGACACAAACATTCAATGTCATAGGTGCATCCAATGTTGCTTGAAGGGTAAAGTTGTGTAATGAAGGCAGGAAACAAAGACATGAATTCAGTGCTCCCAATCATCGACTACATCTCTTCTCTTCCCTAGGAAAACCTTCATACCACACATTCAATAACACAATATTCAATTTTTACTGCCAATAATGTGAGGTGCTGAGGCGGAAGTGTTAGTCAGAAGACTAAAGCGTTAGGAAAGTAGTGCAACGGGGCCATCATGACATACGAAAGTATGTGTCACTTCTGTACCCGAATAGGGATCCCCACATAACGTGATCACCGACCATAACAGCGACCCTAATCTAAAAGACTGTGTCAACTTATTCCCACCCAACCCTGTGTCCTTACTTGTCATGCTTATTTGCCGAATTTGGCGTTTATACCTGTCTGACGGTGCGAGGATCCAGGTACGACACAAACATTCGATGTCACAGATGCATCCAATGTTGCTTGAAGGGTAAAGCTGTGTAACAAAGGCAGGAAACAAAGACATGAATTCAGGACCCCCAATCATCGACTACATCTCTTCTCTTCCCTAGGAACGGCTTCATACGACTCATTCAATAACACAATATTCAATTTTTACTGCCAATAATGAGGGGGGCTGAGGCGGAAATGTTAGTCAGAAGACTAAAGCGTTAGGAAAGTAGTGCAACGGGGCATCATGACATACCTAAGTATGTGTCACTTCTGTACCCGAATAGGGATCCCTACATAACGTGATCACCGACCATAACAGCGACCCTAATCTAAAAAACTGTGTCAAGTTATTCCCACCCAACCCTGTGTCTTTACTTGTCATGCTTATTTGCCGAATTCGGCGTTTATACCTGTCTGACGGTGATTGGATCCAGGTACGACACAAACATTCAATGTCATAGATGCATCCAATGATGCTTGAAGGGTAAAGCTGTGTAATGAAGGCAGGAAACAAAGACATGAATTCAGTGCTCCCAATCATCGACTACATCTCTTTTCTTCCCTAGGAAAACCTTCATACCACACATTCAATAACACAATATTCAATTTTTACTGCCAATAATGAGAGGGGCAGAGGCGGAAATGTTAGTCAGAAGGCTAAAGCGTTAGGAAAGTAGTGCAACGGGGCCATCATGACATACGAAAGTATGTGTCACTTCTGTACCCGAATAGGGATTCCCACATAACGTGATCATCGACCATAACAGCGACCCTAATCTAAAAGACTGTGTCAACATTCCCACACAACCCTGTGTCTTTACTTGTCATGCTTGTTTGTCGAATTCGGCGTTTATACCTGTCTGACGGTGATAGGATAGAGGTACGACACAAACTTTCAATGTCATAGATGCATCCAATGTTGCTTGAAGGGTAAAGCTGTGTAATAAAGGCAGGAACCAAAGACATGAATTCAGGGCTCCCTATCATCGACTACATTTCTTCTCTTCCCTAGGAACGGCTTCATACGACTCATTCAGTATCACAATATTCAATTTTGACTACCAATACAAAGGGTTAGCTGAGGCGGAAATGTTAGTCAGACGGCTAATGCGATAGAAAAGTAGTGCAACGGGGCCTTCATGACATACGAAAGTATGTGTCACTTCTGTACCCGAATAGGGATCCCCAAATAACGTGATCACCGACCATAACAGCGACCCTAATCTAAAAAACTGTGTCAAGTTATTCCCACCCACCCCTGTGTCTTTACTTGTCATGCTTATTTGCCGAATTCGGCGTTTATACCTGTCTGACGGTGACAGGATCCAGGTACGACACAAACATTCAATGTCATAGATGCATCCAATGTAGCTTGAAGGGTAAAGCTGTGTAATGAAGTCAGGAAACAAAGACATGAATTCAGTGCTCCCAATCATCGACTACATCTCTTCTCTTCCCTAGGAAAACCTTCATACCACACATTCAATAACACAATATTCAATTTTGACTGCCAATAATGAGGTGGGCTGAGGCGGAAATGTTAGTCAGAAGGCAAAAGCGTTAGGAAAGTAGTGCAACGGGGCCATCATGACATACGAAAGTATGTGCCACTTCTGTACCCGAATAGGGATCCCCACATAACGTGATCACCGACCATAACAGCGACCCTAATCTAAAAAACTGTGTCAAGTTATTCCCACCCAACCCTGTGTCTTTACTTGTCATGCTTATTTGCCGAATTCGGCGTTTATACCTGTCTGACGGTGATAGGATCCAGGTACGACACAAACATTCAATGTCATAGATGCATCCAATGTAGCTTGAAGGGTAAAGCTGTGTAATGAAGGCAGGAAACAAAGACATGAATTCAGTCCTCCCAATCATCGACTACATCTCTTCTCTTCCCTAGGAAAACCTTCATACCACACATTCAATAACACAATATTCAATTTTGACTGCCAATAATGAGGTGGGCTGAGGCGGAAATGTTAGTCAGAAGGCAAAAGCGTTAGGAAAGTAGTGCAACGGGGCCATCATGACATACGAAAGTATGTGTCACTTCTGTACCCGAATAGGGATCCCCACATAACGTGATCACCGACCATAACAGCGACCCTAATCTAAAAAACTGTGTCAAGTTATTCCCACCCAACCCTGTGTCTTTACTCTTCATGCTTATTTGCCGAATTCGGCGTTTATACCTGTCTGACGGTGATAGGATCCAGGTACGACACAAACATTCAATGTCATAGATGCATCCAATGTTGCTTGAAGGGTAAAGCTGTGTAATGAGGGCAGGAAACAAAGACATGAAGTCAGTGCTCCCAATCATCGACTACATCTCTTCTCTTCCCTAGGAAAACCTTCATACCACACATTCAATAACACAATATTCAATTTTTACTGCCAATAATGTGAGCGGCTGAGGCGGAAATGTTAGTCAGAAGGCTAAAGCGTTAGGAAAGGAGTGCAACGGGTCCATCATGACATACGAAAGTATGTGTCACTTCTGTACCCGAATAGGGATCCCCACATAACGTGATCACCGACCATAACAGCGACCTTAATCTAAAAGACTGTGTCAACTTATTCCCACCCAACCCTGTGTCCTTACTTGTCATGCTTATTTGCCGAATTCGGCGTTTATACCTGTCTGACGGTGATAGGAACCAGGTACGACACAAACTTTCAATGTCATAGATGCATCCAATGTTGCTTGAAGGGTAAAGCTGTGTCATAAAGGCAGGAAACAAAGACATGAATTCAGGGCTCCCAATCATCGACTACATCTCTTCTCTTCCCTAGGAACGGCTTCATACGACTCATTCAATAACACAATATTTAATTTTTACTGCCAATAATGAGGGGTGCTGAGGCGGAAATGTAAGTCAGATGGCTAAAGCGATAGGATAGTGGTGCAACGGGGCCATCATGACATACGAAAGTATGTGTCACTTCTGTACCCGAATAGGGATCCCCACATAACGTGATCACCGACCATGACAGCGACCCTAATCTAAAAGACTGTGTCAACTTATTCCCACCCAACTCTGTGTCTTCACTTGTCATGCTTATTTGCCGAATTCGGCGTTTATACTTGTCTGACGGTGATAGGATCCAGGTACGACACAAACTTTCAATGTCATAGATGCATCCAATGTTGCTTGAAGGGTAAAGCTGTGTAATAAAGGCAGGAAACAAAGGCATGAAATCAAGGCTCCCAATCATCGACTACATCTCTTCTCTTCCCTAGGAACGGCTTCATACGATTCATTCAGTAACACAATATTCAATGTTTACTGCCAATACCAAGGGTTAGCTGAGGCGGAAATGTTACTCAGACGGCTAAAGCGATAGAAAAGTAGTGCAACGGGGCCTTCATGACATACGAAAGTATGTGTCACTTCTGTACCCGAATAGGGATCCCCACATAACGTGACCACCGACCATAACAGCGACCCTAATCTAAAAGACTGTGTCAACTTATTCCCACCCAACCCTGTGTTTTTACTTGTCATGCTTATTTGCCGAATTCGGCGTTTATACCTGTCTGACGGTGATAGGATCCAGGTACGACACAAACATTCAATGTCATAGATGCATCCAATGTTGCTTGAAGGGTAAAGCTGTGTAATGAAGGCAGGAAACAAAGCCATGAATTCAGTGCTCCCAATCATCGACTACATCTCTTCTCTTCCCTAGGATCAGCTTCATACCACACATTCAATAACACAATATTCAATTTTTACTGCCAATAATGAGAGGGGCTGAGGCGGAAATGTTAGTCAGACGGCTAAATCGTTAGGAAAGTAGTGCAACGGGGCCATCATGACATACGAAAGTATGTGTCACTTCTGTACCCGAATAGGGATCCCCACATAACGTGATCACCGACCATAACAGCGACCCTAATCTAAAGAACTGTGTCAAGTTATTCCCACCCAACCCTGTGTCTCTACTTGTCATGCTTATTTGCCGAATTCGGCGTTTATACCTGTCTGACGGTGATAGGATCCAGGTACGACACAAACTTTCAATGTCGTAGATGCATCCAATGTTGCTTGAAGTGTAAAGCTGTGTAATAAAGGCAGGAAACAAAGACATGAATTCAGGGCTCCCAATCATCGACTACATCTCTTCTCTTCCCTAGGAACGGCTTCATACGACTCATTCAATAACATAATATTCAATTTTTACTGCCAATAATGAGGGGGCTGAGGCGGATATGTTAGTCAGAAGGCTAAAGCGTTAGGAAAGTAGTGCAATGGGGCCATCATGACATACGAAAGTATGTGTCACTTCTGTACCCGAATAGGGATCTCCTCATAACGTGATCACCGACCATAACAGCGACCCTAATCTAAAAAACTGTGTCAAGTTATTCCCACCCAAACCTGTGTCTTTACTTGTCATTCTTATTTGCCGAATTCGGCGTTCATACCTGTCTGACGGTGATAAGATCCAGGTACGACACAAAGTTTCAATGTCATAGATGCATCCAATGTTGCTTGAAGGGTAAAGCTGTGTAATGAAGGCAGGAAACAAAGACATGAATTCAGGGCTCCCAATCATCGACTACATCTCTTCTCTTCCCTAGGAACGGCTTCATACGACTCATTCAATAACACAATATTCAATGTTTACTGCCAATACCAAGGGTTAGCTGAGGCGGAAATGTTACTCAGACGGCTAAAGCGATAGAAAAGTAGTGCAACGGGGCCTTCATGACATACGAAAGTATGTGTCACTTCTGTACCCGAATAGGGATCCCCACATAACGTGACCACCGACCATAACAGCGACCCTAATCTAAAAGACTGTGTCAACTTATTCCCACCCAACCCTGTGTTTTTACTTGTCATGCTTATTTGCCGAATTCGGCGTTTATACCTGTCTGACGGTGATAGGATCCAGGTACGACACAAACATTCAATGTCATAGATGCATCCAATGTTGCTTGAAGGGTAAAGCTGTGTAATGAAGGCAGGAAACAAAGACATGAATTCAGTGCTCCCAATCATCGACTACATCTCTTCTCTTCCCTAGGATCAGCTTCATACCACACATTCAATAACACAATATTCAATTTTTACTGCCAATAATGAGAGGGGCTGAGGCGGAAATGTTAGTCAGACGGCTAAATCGTTAGGAAAGTAGTGCAACGGGGCCATCATGACATACGAAAGTATGTGTCACTTCTGTACCCGAATAGGGATCCCCACATAACGTGATCACCGACCATAACAGCGACCCTAATCTAAAGAACTGTGTCAAGTTATTCCCACCCAACCCTGTGTCTCTACTTGTCATGCTTATTTGCCGAATTCGGCGTTTATACCTGTCTGACGGTGATAGGATCCAGGTACGACACAAACTTTCAATGTCGTAGATGCATCCAATGTTGCTTGAAGTGTAAAGCTGTGTAATAAAGGCAGGAAACAAAGACATGAATTCAGGGCTCCCAATCATCGACTACATCTCTTCTCTTCCCTAGGAACGGCTTCATACGACTCATTCTATAACATAATATTCAATTTTTACTGCCAATAATGAGGGGGCTGAGGCGGATATGTTAGTCAGAAGGCTAAAGCGTTAGGAAAGTAGTGCAATGGGGCCATCATGACATACGAAAGTATGTGTCACTTCTGTACCCGAATAGGGATCTCCTCATAACGTGATCACCGACCATAACAGCGACCCTAATCTAAAAAACTGTGTCAAGTTATTCCCACCCAACCCTGTGTCTTTACTTGTCATTCTTATTTGCCGAATTCGGCGTTCATACCTGTCTGACGGTGATAGGATCCAGGTACGACACAAAGTTTCAATGTCATAGATGCATCCAATGTTGCTTGAAGGGTAAAGCTGCGTAATGAAGGCAGGAAACAAAGACATGAATTCAGGGCTCCCAATCATCGACTACATCTCTTCTCTTCCCTAGGAATGGCTTCATAAGACACATTCAATAACACAATATTCAATTTTTACTGCCAATAATGAGGGGGGCTGAGGCGGAAATGTTAGTCACAAGGCTAAAGCGTTGGGAAAGTAGTGCAACGGGGCCATCATGACATACGAAAGTATGTGTCACTTCTGTAACCGAATGGGGATCCCCACATAACGTGATCACGGACCATAACAGCGACCCTAATCTAAAAAACTGTGTCAAGTTATTCCCACGCAACCCTGTGTCTTTACTTGTCATGCTCATTTGCGGAATTCGGCGTTTATACCTCTCTGACGGTGATAGGATCCAGGTACGACACAAACTTTCAATGTCATAGATGCATCCAATGTTGCTTGAAGGGTAAAGCTGTGTAATAAAGGCAGGAACCAAAGACATGAATTCAGGGCTCCCAATCATCGGCTACATTTCTTCTCTTCCCTAGGAACGGCTTCATACGACTCATTCAGTAACACAATATTCAATTTTTACTGCCAATACCAAGGGTTAGCTGAGGCGGAAATGTTAGTCAGACGGAGACGGCTAAAGCGATAGAAAAGTAGTGCAACGGGGCCTTCATGACATACGAAAGTATGTGTCACTTCTGTACCCGAATAGGGATCCCCACATAACGTGATCACCGACCATAACAGCGACCCTAATCTAAAAAACTGTGTCAAGTTATTCCCACCCAACCCTGTGTCTTTACTTGTCATGCTTATTTGCCGAATTCGGCGTTTATACCTGTCTGACGGTGATAGGATCCAGGTACGACACAAACATTCAATGTCATAGATGCATCCAATGTAGCTTGAAGGGTAAAGCTGTGTAATGAAGGCAGGAAACAAAGACATGAATTCAGTGCTCCCAATCATCGACTACATCTCTTCTCTTCCCTAAAAAAACCTTCATACCACACATTCAATAACACAATATTCAATTTTGACTGCCAATAATGAGGTGGGCTGAGGCGGAAATGTTAGTCAGAAGGCAAAAGCGTTAGGAAAGTAGTGCAACGGGGCCATCATGACATACGAAAGTATGTGTCACTTCTGTACCCGAATAGGGATCCCCACATAACGTGATCACCGACCATAACAGCGACCCTAATCTAAAAAACTGTGTCAAGTTATTCCCACCCAACCCTGTGTCTTTACTCTTCATGCTTATTTGCCGAATTCGGCGTTTATACCTGTCTGACGGTGATAGGATCCAGGTACGACACAGACATTCAATGTCATAGATGCATCCAATGTTGCTTGAAGGGTAATGCTGTGTAATGAGGGCAGGAAACAAAGACATGAATTCAGTGCTCCCAATCATCGACTACATCTCTTCTCTTCCCTAGGAAAACCTTCATACCACACATTCAATAACACTATATTCAATTTTTACTGCCAATAATGAGGGGGGATGAGGCGGAAATGTTAGTCAGAAAGCTAAAGCGATAGGAAAGTAGTGCAACGGGGCCATCGTGACATACGAAAGTATGTGTCACTTCTGTACCCGAATAGGGATCCCCACATAACGTGATCACCGACCATAACAGCGACCCTAATCTAAAAACCTGTGTCAAGTTATTCCCACCCAACCCTGTGTCTTTACTCTTCATGCTTATTTGCCGAATTCGGCGTTTATACCTGTCTGACGGTGATAGGATCCAGGTACGACACAAACATTCAATGTCATAGATGCATCCAATGTTGCTTGAAGGGTAAAGTTGTGTAATGAAGGCAGGAAACAAAGACATGAATTCAGTGCTCCCAATCATCGACTACATCTCTTCTCTTCCCTAGGAAAACCTTCATACCACACATTCAATAACACAATATTCAAGTTTTACTGCCAATAATGTGAGGGGCTGAGGCGGAAATGTTAGTCAGAAGGCTAAAGCGTTAGGAAAGTAGTGCAACGGGGCCATCATGACATACGAAAGTATGTGTCACTTCTGTACCCGAATAGGGATCCCCACATAACGTGATCACCGACCATAACAGCGACCCTAATCTAAAAGACTGTGTCAACTTATTCCCACCCAACCCTGTGTCCTTACTTGTCATGCTTATTTGCCGAATTCGGCGTTTATACCTGTCTGACGGTGATAGGATCCAGGTACGACACAAACATTCAATGTCATAGATGCATCCAATGTTGCTTGAAGGGTAAAGAGGTGTAATGAAGGCAGGAAACAAAGATATGAATTCAGTGGTCCCAATCATCTACTACATCTCTTCTCTTCCCTAAGAACAGCTTCATACCACACATTCAATAACACAATATTCAATTTTTACTGCCAATAATGAGAGGGGCTGAGGCGGAAATGTTAGTCAGAAGGCAAAGGCGTTAGGAAAGTAGTGCAACATGGCCATCATGACATACGAAAGTATGTGTCACTTCTGTACCCGAATGGGGATCCCCACATAACGTGATCACCGACCATAACAGCGACCCTAATCTAAAAGACTGTGTCAACTTATTCCCACCCAACCCTGTGTCTATACTTGTCATGCTTATTTGCCGAATTTGGCGTTTATACCTGTCTGACGGTGATAGGATCCAGGTACGACACAAACATTCAATGTCATAGATGCATCCAATGTTGCTTGAAGGGTAAACCTGTGTAATAAAGGCAGGAAACAAAGACATGAATTCAGGACCCCCAATCATCGACTACATCTCTTCTCTTCCCTAGGAACGGCTTCATACGACTCATTCAATAACACAATATTCAATTTTTACTGCCAATAATGAGGGGGGCCGAGGCGGAAATGTTAGTCAGAAGGCTAAAGCGTTAGGAAAGTAGTGCAACGGGGCCATCATGACATACCTAAGTATGTGTCACTTCTGTACCCGAATAGGGATCCCCACATAACGTGATCACCGACCATAACAGCGACCCTAATCTAAAAAACTGTGTCAAGTTATTCCCACCCAACCCTGTGTCTTTACTTGTCATGCTTATTTGCCGAATTCGGCGTTTATACCTGTCTGACGGTGATAGGATCCAGGTACGACACAAACATTCAATGTCATAGATGCATCCAATGATGCTTGAAGGGTAAAGCTGTGTAATAAAGGCAGGAACCAAAGACATGAATTCAGGGCTCCCTATCATCCACTACATTTCTTCTCTTCCCTAGGAACGGCTTCATACGACTCATTCAGTAACACAATATTCAATTTTTACTGCCAATACCAAGGGTTAGCTGAGGCGGAAATGTTAGTCAGACGGCTAAAGCGATAGAAAAGTAGTGCAACGGGGCCTTCATGACATACGAAAGTATGTGTCACTTCTGTACCCGAATAGGGATCCCCACATAACGTGATCACCGACCATAACAGCGACCCTAAACTAAAAGACTGTGTCAACTTATTCCCACCCAACCCTGTGTCTTTACTTGTCATGCTTATTTGCCGAATTCGGCGTTTATACCTGTCTGACGGTAATAGGATCCAGGTACGACACAAACATTCAATGTCATAGATGCATCCAATGTTGCTTGAAGGGTAAAGCTGTGTAATGAAGGCAGGAAACAAAGACATGAATTCAGTGCTCCCAATCATCGACTACATCTCTTCTCTTCCCTAAAAAAACCTTCATACCACACATTCAATAACACAATATTCAATTTTGACTGCCAATAATGAGGTGGGCTGAGGCGGAAATGTTAGTCAGAAGGCAAAAGCGTTAGGAAAGTAGTGCAACGGGGCCATCATGACATACGAAAGTATGTGTCACTTCTGTACCCGAATAGGGATCCCCACATAACGTGATCACCGACCATAACAGCGACCCTAATCTAAAAAACTGTGTCAAGTTATTCCCACCCAACCCTGTGTCTTTACTCTTCATGCTTATTTGCCGAATTCGGCGTTTATACCTGTCTGACAGTGATAGGATCCAGGTACGACACAAACATTCAATGTCATAGATGCATCCAATGTTGCTTGAAGGGTAAAGCTGTGTAATGAGGGCAGGAAACAAAGACATGAATTCAGGGCTCCCAATCATCGACTACATCTCTTCTCTTCCCTAGGAAAACCTTCATACCACACATTCAATAACACAATATTCAATTTTTACTGCCAATAATGAGGGGGGATGAGGCGGAAATGTTAGTCAGAAAGCTAAAGCGATAGGAAAGCAGTGCAACGGGGCCATCGTGACATACGAAAGTATGTGTCACTTCTGTACCCGAATAGGGATCCCCACATAACGTGATCACCGACCATAACAGCGACCCTAATCTAAAAAACTGTGTCAAGTTATTCCTACCCAACCCTGTGTCTTTACTCTTCATGCTTATTTGCCGAATTCGGCGTTTATACCTGTCTGACGGTGATAGGATCCAGGTACGACACAAACATTCAATGTCATAGATGCATCCAATGTTGCTTGAAGGGTAAAGTTGTGTAATGAAGGCAGGAAACAAAGACATGAATTCAGTGCTCCCAATCATCGACTACATCTCTTCTCTTCCCTAGGAAAACCTTCATACCACACATTCAATAACACAATATTCAAGTTTTACTGCCAATAATGTGAGGGGCTGAGGCGGAAATGTTAGTCAGAAGGCTAAAGCGTTAGGAAAGTAGTGCCACGGGGCCATCATGACATACGAAAGTATGTGTCACTTCTGTACCCGAATAGGGATCCCCACATAACGTGATCACCGACCATAACAGCGACCCTAATCTAAAAGACTGTGTCAACTTATTCCCACCCAACCCTGTGTCCTTACTTGTCATGCTTATTTGCCGAATTCGGCGTTTATACCTGTCTGACGGTGATAGGATCCAGGTACGACACAAACATTCAATGTCATAGATGCATCCAATGTTGCTTGAAGGGTAAAGAGGTGTAATGAAGGCAGGAAACAAAGATATGAATTCAGTGGTCCCAATCATCGACTACATCTCTTCTCTTCCCTAAGAACAGCTTCATACCACACATTCAATAACACAATATTCAATTTTTACTGCCAATAATGAGAGGGGCTGAGGCGGAAATGTTAGTCAGAAGGCAAAGGCGTTAGGAAAGTAGTGCAACATGGCCATCATGACATACGAAAGTATGTGTCACTTCTGTACCCGAATAGGGATCCCCACATAACGTGATCCCCGACCATATCAGCGACCCTAATCTAAAAGACTGTGTCAACTTATTCCCTGCCAACCCTGTGTTTTTACTTGTCATGCTTATTTGCCGAATTCGGCGTTTATACCTGTCTGACGGTGATAGGATCCAGGTACGACACTAACTTTCAATGTCATAGATGCATCCAATGTAGCTTGATGGGTAAAGCTGTGTAATAAAGGCAGGAAACAAAGACATGAATTCAGGGCTCCCAATCATCGACTACATCTCTTCTCTTCCCTAGGAACGGCTTCATTCGACTCATTCAATAACACAATATTTGTTTTTACTGCCAATAATGAGGGGGGCTGAGGCGGAAATGTTAGTCAGAAGGCTAAGGCGTTAGGAAAGTAGTGCAACGGGGCCATCATGACGTACGAAAGTATGTGTCACTTCTGTACCCGAATAGGGATCTCCACATAACGTGATCACCGACCATAACAGCGACCCTAATCTAAAAGACTGTGTCAACTTATTCCCACCCAACCCTGTGTCTTCACTTGTCATGCTTATTTGCGAATTCGGCGTTTATACCTGTCTGACGGTGATAGGGTCCAGGTACGACACAAACTTTCAATATTATAGATGCATCCAATGTTGCTTTATGGGTAAAGCTGTGTAATGAAGGCAGGAAACAAAGACATGAATTCAGGGCTCCCAATCATCGACTACATCTCTTCTCTTCCCTAGGAATGGCTCCATAAGACACATTCAATAACACAATATTCAATTTTTACTGCCAATAATGAGGGGGGCTGAGGCCGAAATGTTAGTCAGAAGGCAAAAGCGTTAGGAAAGTAGTGCAACGGGGCCATCATGACATACGAATGTATGTGTCACTTCTGTACCCGAATGGGGATCCCCACATAACGTGGTCACCGACCATAACAGCGACCCTAATCTAAAAGACTGCGTCAAATTATTCCCACCCAACCCTGTGTCTTTACTTGTCATGCTTATTTGCCGAATTCGCCATTTATACCTGTCTGACGGTGATAGGATCCAGGTACGACTCTAACTTTCAATGTCATAGATGCATCCAATGTTGCTTGAAGGGTAAAGCTGTGTAATGAAGGCAGGAAACAAAGACATGAATTCAGGGCTCCCAATCATCGACTACATCTCTTCTCTTCCCTAGGAATGGCTCCATAAGACACATTCAATAACACAATATTCAATTTTTACTGCCAATAATGAGGGGGGCTGAGGCGGAAATGTTAGTCAGAAGGCAAAAGCGTTAGGAGAGTAGTGCAACGGGGCCATCATGACATACGAAAGTATGTGTCACTTCTGTACCCGAATAGGGATCTCCACATAACGTGATCACCGACCATAACAGCGACCCTAATCTAAAAAACTGTGTCAACTTATTCCCACCCAACCCTGTGTCTTCACTTGTCATGCTTATTTGCCGAATTCGGCGTTTATACCTGTCTGACGGTGATAGGGTCCAGGTACGACACAAACTTTCAATATTATAGATGCATCCAATGTTGCTTTATGGGTAAAGCTGTGTAATGAAGGCAGGAAACAAAGACATGAATTCAGGGCTCCCAATCATCGACTACATCTCTTCTCTTCCCTAGGAATGGCTCCATAAGACACATTGAATAACACAATATTCAATTTTTACTGCCAATAATGAGGGGGGCTGAGGCGGAAATGTTAGTCTGAAGGCAAAAGCGTTAGGAAAGTAGTGCAACGGGGCCATCATGACATACGAAAGTATGTGTCACTTCTGCACACGAATATGGATCCCCACATAACGTGGTCACCGACCATAACAGCGACCCTAATCTAAAAGACTGCGTCAAATTATTCCCACCCAACCCTGTGTCTTTATTTGTCATGCTTATTTGCCGAATTCGCCATTTATACCTGTCTGACGGTGATAGGATCCAGGTACGACTCTAACTTTCAATGTCATAGATGAATCCAATGTTGCATGAAGGGTAAAGCTGTGTAATAAAGGCAGGAAACAAAGACATGAATTCAGGGCTCCCAATCATCGACTACATCTCTTCTCTTCCCTAGGAACGGCTTCATTCGACTCATTCAATAACACAATATTTAATTTTTACTGCCAATAATGAGGGGGGCTGAGGCGGAAATGTTAGTCAGAAGGCTAAGGCGTTAGGAAAGTAGTGCAACGGGGCCATCATGACATACGAAAGTATGTGTCACTTCTGCACACGAATATGGATCCCCACATAACGTGATCACCGACCATAACAGCGACCCTAATCTAAAAGACTGTGTCAACTTATTCCCACCCAACCCTGTGTCTTTACTTGTCATGCTTATTTGCCGAATTCGGCGTTTATACCTGTCTGACGGTGATAGGATCCAGGTACGACACAAACTTTCAATGTCATAGATGCATCCAATGTTGCTTGAAGGGTAAAGCTGTGTAATAAAGGCAGGAAACAAAGTCCAGAATTCAGGGCTCCCAATCATCGACTACATCTCTTCTCTTCCCTAAGAACGGCTTCATACGACTCATTCAATAACACAATATTCAATTTTTACTGCCAATAATGAAGGGGCTGAGGCGGAAATGTTATTCAGAAGGCTAAAGCGATAGGAAAGTAGTGCAACGGGGCCATCATGACATACGAAAGTATGTGTCACTTCTGTACCCGAATGGGGATCCCCACATAACGTGATCACCGACCATAACAGCGAACCAAATCCAAAAAACTAAGTCAAGTTATTCCCACCCAACCGAGTGTCTTTACTTGTCATGCTTATTTGCCGAACTCGGCGTTTATACCTGTCTGACGGTGATAGGATCCAGGTACGACACAAACATTCAATCTCATAGATGAATCCAATGTTGCATGAAGGGTAAAGCTGTGTTATAAAGGCAGGAAACAAAGACATGAATTCAGGGCTCCCAATCATCGACTACATCTCTTCTCTTCCCTAGGAACGGCTTCATTCGACTCATTCAATAACACAATATTTAATTTTTACTGCCAATAATGAGGGGGGCTGAGGCGGAAATGTTAGTCAGAAGGCTAAGGCGTTAGGAAAGTAGTGCAACGGGGCCATCATGACATACGAAAGTATGTGTCACTTCTGCACACGAATATGGATCCCCACATAACATGATCACCGACCATAACAGCGACCCTAATCTAAAAGACTGTGTCAACTTATTCCCACCCAACCCTGTGTCTTTACTTGTCATGCTTATTTGCCGAATTCGGCGTTTATACCTGTCTGACGGTGATAGGATCCAGGTACGACACAAACTTTCAATGTCATAGATGCATCCAATGTTGCTTGAAGGGTAAAGCTGTGTAATAAAGGCAGGAAACAAAGTCCAGAATTCAGGGCTCCCAATCATCGACTACATCTCTTCTCTTCCCTAAGAACGGCTTCATACGACTCATTCAATAACACAATATTCAATTTTTACTGCCAATAATGAGGGGGCTGAGGCGGAAATGTTATTCAGAAGGCTAAAGCGATAGGAAAGTAGTGCAACGGGGCCATCATGACATACGAAAGTATGTGTCACTTCTGTACCCGAATAGGGATCTCCACACAACGTGATCACCGACCATAACTGCGACCCTAATCTAAAAGAGTGTGTCAACTTATTCCCACCCAACCCTGTGTCTTCACTTGTCATGCTTATATGCCGAATTCGGCGTTTATACTTGTCTGACGGTGATAGGATCCAGGTATGACACAAACTTTCAATGTCATAGATGCATCCAATGTTGCTTGAAGGGTAAAGCTGTGTAATGAAGGCAGGAAACAAGGTCATGAAATCAGGACTCCCAATCATCGACTACATCTCTTCTCTTCCCTAGGAACGGCTTCATACGACTCATTCAGTAACACAATATTCAATTTTTACTGCCAATACCATGGGTTAGCTGAGGCGGAAATGTTAGTCAGAGGGCTAAAGCGATAGGAAAGTAGTGCAACGTGGCCTTCATGACATACGAAAGTATGTGTCACTTCTGTACCCGAATACGGATCCCCACATAACGTGATCATCGACCATAACAGCGACCCTAATCTAAAAGACTGTGTCAACTTATTCCCACCCAACCCTGTGTTTTTACTTGTCATGCTTATTTCCCGAGTTCGGCGTTTATATCTGTCTGACGGTGATAGGATCCAGGTACGACACAAACTTTCAATGTCATAGATGCATCCAATGTTGCATCAAGAGTAAAGCTGTGTAATGGAGGCACGAAACAAAGACATGAATTCAGGGCTCCCAATCATCGACTACATCTGTTCTCTTCCCTAGGAACAGCTTCATACGACTCATTCAATAACACAATATTCAATTTTTACTGCCAATAATGAGGGGGGCTGAGGCGGAAATGTTAGTCAGAAGGCTAAAACGATAGGAGAGTAGTGCAACGGGGCCATCATGACATACGAAAGTATGTGTCACTACTGTACCCGAATACGGATCCCCACATAACGTGATCACCGACCATAACAAAAACCCTAATCTAAAAGACTGTGTCAACTTATTCCCACCCAACCCTGTGTCTTTATTTGTCATGCTTATTTGCCGAATTCGGCGTTTGTTCCTGTCTGACGGTGATAGGATCCAGGTAAGACACAAACATTCAATGTCATAGATGCATCCAATGTTGCTTGAAGGGTAATGCTGTGTAATGAAAGCAGGAAACTAAGACATGAATTAAGTGCTCCCAATCATCGACTACATCTCTTCTCTTCCCTAGGAACAGCTTCATACCACACATTCAATAACACAATATTCAATTTGCTACTGCCAATAATGAGAGGGGTTGAGGCGGAAATGGTAGTCAGAAGGCTAAAGCGTTAGGAAAGTAGTGCAACGGGGCCATCATGACATACGAAAGTATGTGTCACTTCTGTACCCGAATAGGGATCCCCACATAACGTGATCACCGACCATAACAGCGACCCTAATTTAAAAAACTGTCAAGATATTCCCACCCATCCCTGTGTCTTTACTTGTCATGCTTATTTGCCGAATTCGGCGTTTATACCTGTCTGACGGTGATAGGATCCAGGTACGACACAAACTTTCAATGTCATAGATGCATCCAATGTTGCTTGAAGGATAAAGTTGTGTAATGAAGGCAGGAAACAAAGACGTGAATTCAGGGCTCCCAATCATCGACTACATCACTTCTCTTCCCTAGGAACGGCTCCATACGACTCATTCAATAACACAATATTCAATTTTTACTGCCAATAAAAAAGGGGATTGAGGCGGAAATGTTAGTCAGAAGGCTAAAGCGTTAGGAAAGTGGTGCAACGGGGCCTTCATGACATACGAAAGTATGTGTCACTTCTGTATCCGAATAGGGATCCCCACATAAAGTGATCCCCGACCATATCAGCGACCCTAATCTAAAAGACTGTGTCAACTTATTCCCTCCCAACCCTGTGTTTTTACTTGTCATGCTTATTTGCCGAATTCGGCGTTTATACCTGTCTGACGGTAATCGGATCCAGGTACGACACAAACTTTCAATGTCATAGATGCATCCAATGCTGCTTGAAGAGTAAAGCTGTGAAATGGAGGCAGGAAACAAAGACATGAATTCAGGGCTCCCAATCATCGACTACATCTCTTCTCATCCCTAGGAACGGCTTCATACGAATCATTCAATAACACAATATTCAATTTCTACTGCCAATAATGAGGGGGGCTGAGGCGGATTTGTTAGTCAGACGGCTAAAGCGATAGAAAAGTAGTGCAACGGGGCCTTCATGACATACGAAAATATGTCACTTCTGTACCCGAATAGGGATCCCCACATAACGTGATCACCGACCATAACAGCGACGCTAATCTAAAAGACTGTGTCAACTTATTCCCACCCAACCCGGTGTCTTTACTTGTCATGCTTATTTGCCGAATTCGGCGTTTATACTTGTCAGACGGTGATAGGATCCAGGTACGACACAAACTTTCAATGTCATATATGCATCCAATGTTGCTTGAAGGGTAAACCTGTGTAATGAAGGCAGGAAACAAAGACATGAATTCAGGACTCCCAAGTATCGACTACATCTCTTCTCTTCCCTAGGAACGGCTTCATACGACTCATTCAGTAACACAATATTCAATTTTTACTGCCAATACCAAGGGTTAGCTGAGGCGGAAATGTTAGTCAGACGGCTAAAGCGATAGAAAAGTAGTGCAACGGGGCCTTTATGACATACGAAAGTATATGTCACTTCTGTACCCGAATAGGGATCCCCACATAACGTGGTCACCGACCATAACAGCAATCCTAATCTAAAAGACTGTGTCAACTTATTCCCACCCGACCCTGTGTCTTTACTTGTCATACTTATTTGCCGAATTCGGCGTTTGTTCCTGTCTGACGGTGATAGGATCCAGGTACGACACAAACTTTCAATGTCATAGATGCATCCAATGTTGCTTGAAGGGTAAAGCTGTGTAATGGAGGCAGGAAACAAAGACATGAATTCAGGACTCCCAATCATCGACTACATCTCTTCTCTTCCCTAGGAACGGCTTCATACGACTCATTCAATAACACAATATTCAATTTTTACTGCCAATAATGTGGGGGGCTGAGGCGGAAATGTTAGTCAGAAGGCTAAAGCGTTAGGAAAGTAGTGCAACGGGGCCATCATGACATACGAAAGTATGTGTCACTACTGTACCCGAATACGGATCCCCACATAACGTGATCACCGACCATAACAGCGACCCTAATCTAAAAGACTGTGTCAACTTATTCCCACCCAACTCTGTGTTTTCACTTGTCATGCTTATATGCCGAATTCAGCGTTTATACCTGTCTGACGGTGATAGGATCCAGGTACGACACAAACTTTCAATGTCATAGATGCATCCAATGTTGCTTGAAGAGTAAAGCTGTGTAATGGAGGCAGGAAACAAAGACATGAATCCAGGGCTCCCAATCATCGACTACATCTCTTCTCTTCCCTAGGAACGGCTTCATACGACTCACTCAATAACACAATATTCAATTTTTACTGCCAATAATGAGGGGGCTGAGGCGGAAATGTTATTCAGAAGGCTAAAGCGATAGGAAAGTAGTGCAACGGGGCCATCATGACATACGAAAGTATGTGTCACTTCTGTACCCGAATGGGGATCCCCACATAACGTGATCACCGACCATAACAGCGACCCAAATCCAAAAAACTAAGTCAAGTTATTCCCACCCAACCGTGTGTCTTTACTTGTCATGCTTATTTGCCGAACTCGGCGTTTATACCTGTCTGACGGTGATAGGATCCAGGTACGACACAAACATTCAATGTCATAGATGCATCCAATGTTGCTTGAAGGGTAAAGCTGTGTAATGAAGGCAGGAAACAGAGACATGAATTCAGGGCTCCCAATCATCGACTACATCTCTTCTCTCCCCTAGGAACAGCTTCATACCACACATTCAATAACACAATATTCAACTTTTACTGCCAATAACGAGAGGGGCTGAGGCGGAAATGTTATTCAGAAGGCTAAAGCGATAGGAAAGTAGTGCTACGGGGCCATCATTACATACGAATGTATGTGTCACTTCCGTTCCCGAATATGGATCCCCACATAACGTGATCACCGACCACAACAGCGACCCTAATCTAAAAGACTGAGTCAAGTAATTGCCACCCAACCCAGTGTCTTTACTTGTCATGCTTATTTGCCGAATTCGGCGTTTATACCTGTCTGACGGTGATAGGATCCAGGTGCGACACAAACTTACAATGTCATAGATGCATCCAATGTTGCTTGAAGGTTAAAGCTGTGTAATAAATGCAGGAAACAGAGACATGAATTCAGTGCTCCCAATCATCGACTACATCTCTTCTCTCCCCTAGGAACGGCTTCATACGACTCATTCAATAACACAATATTCAATTTTTACTGCCAATAATGAGGGGGGCTGAGGCGGAAATGTTAGTCAGAAGGCTAAAGCGTTAGGAAAGTAGTGCAATGGGGCCATCATGACATACGAAAGTATGTGTCACTTCTGTACCCGAATAGGGATCCCCACATAACGTGATCACCGACCATAACTGCGACCCTAATCTAAAAAACTGTATCAAAATGTTTCCACCCAACCCTGTGTCTTTACTTGTCATGCTTATTTGCCGAATTCGGCGTTTATACCTGTCTGACGGTGATGGGATCCAGGTACGACACAAACTTTCAATGTCATAGATGCATCCAATGTTGCTTGAAGGGTAAAGCTGTGTAATAAAGGTGGGAAACAAAGACATGAATTCAGGGCTCCCAATCGTCGACTACATCTCTTCTCTTCCCTAGGAACGGCTTCATTCGACTCATTCAATATTACAATATTCTATATTTACTGCCAATAATGAGGGGGGCTGAGGCGGAAATGTTAGTCAGAAGGCTAAGGCGTTAGGAAAGTAGTGCAACGGGGCCATCATGACATACGAAAGTATGTGTCACTTCTGTACCCGAATGGGGATCCCCACATAACGTGATCACCGACCATAACAGCGAACCAAATCCAAAAAACTAAGTCAAGTTATTCCCACCCAACCGAGTGTCTTTACTTGTCATGCTTATTTGCCGAACTCGGCGTTTATACCTGTCTGACGGTGATAGGATCCAGGTACGACACAAACATTCAATGTCATAGATGAATCCAATGTTGCATGAAGGGTAAAGCTGTGTTATAAAGGCAGGAAACAAAGACATGAATTCAGGGCTCCCAATCATCGACTACATCTCTTCTCTTCCCTAGGAACGGCTTCATTCGACTCATTCAATAACACAATATTTAATTTTTACTGCCAATAATGAGGGGGGCTGAGGCGGAAATGTTAGTCAGAAGGCTAAGGCGTTAGGAAAGTAGTGCAACGGGGCCATCATGACATACGAAAGTATGTGTCACTTCTGCACACGAATATGGATCCCCACATAACATGATCACCGACCATAACAGCGACCCTAATCTAAAAGACTGTGTCAACTTATTCCCACCCAACCCTGTGTCTTTACTTGTCATGCTTATTTGCCGAATTCGGCGTTTATACCTGTCTGACGGTGATAGGATCCAGGTACGACACAAACTTTCAATGTCATAGATGCATCCAATGTTGCTTGAAGGGTAAAGCTGTGTAATAAAGGCAGGAAACAAAGTCCAGAATTCAGGGCTCCCAATCATCGACTACATCTCTTCTCTTCCCTAAGAACGGCTTCATACGACTCATTCAATAACACAATATTCAATTTTTACTGCCAATAATGAGGGGGCTGAGGCGGAAATGTTATTCAGAAGGCTAAAGCGATAGGAAAGTAGTGCAACGGGGCCATCATGACATACGAAAGTATGTGTCACTTCTGTACCCGAATAGGGATCTCCACACAACGTGATCACCGACCATAACTGCGACCCTAATCTAAAAGAGTGTGTCAACTTATTCCCACCCAACCCTGTGTCTTCACTTGTCATGCTTATATGCCGAATTCGGCGTTTATACTTGTCTGACGGTGATAGGATCCAGGTATGACACAAACTTTCAATGTCATAGATGCATCCAATGTTGCTTGAAGGGTAAAGCTGTGTAATGAAGGCAGGAAACAAGGTCATGAAATCAGGACTCCCAATCATCGACTACATCTCTTCTCTTCCCTAGGAACGGCTTCATACGACTCATTCAGTAACACAATATTCAATTTTTACTGCCAATACCATGGGTTAGCTGAGGCGGAAATGTTAGTCAGAGGGCTAAAGCGATAGGAAAGTAGTGCAACGTGGCCTTCATGACATACGAAAGTATGTGTCACTTCTGTACCCGAATACGGATCCCCACATAACGTGATCATCGACCATAACAGCGACCCTAATCTAAAAGACTGTGTCAACTTATTCCCACCCAACCCTGTGTTTTTACTTGTCATGCTTATTTCCCGAGTTCGGCGTTTATATCTGTCTGACGGTGATAGGATCCAGGTACGACACAAACTTTCAATGTCATAGATGCATCCAATGTTGCATCAAGAGTAAAGCTGTGTAATGGAGGCACGAAACAAAGACATGAATTCAGGGCTCCCAATCATCGACTACATCTGTTCTCTTCCCTAGGAACAGCTTCATACGACTCATTCAATAACACAATATTCAATTTTTACTGCCAATAATGAGGGGGGCTGAGGCGGAAATGTTAGTCAGAAGGCTAAAACGATAGGAGAGTAGTGCAACGGGGCCATCATGACATACGAAAGTATGTGTCACTACTGTACCCGAATACGGATCCCCACATAACGTGATCACCGACCATAACAAAAACCCTAATCTAAAAGACTGTGTCAACTTATTCCCACCCAACCCTGTGTCTTTATTTGTCATGCTTATTTGCCGAATTCGGCGTTTGTTCCTGTCTGACGGTGATAGGATCCAGGTAAGACACAAACATTCAATGTCATAGATGCATCCAATGTTGCTTGAAGGGGTAATGCTGTGTAATGAAAGCAGGAAACTAAGACATGAATTAAGTGCTCCCAATCATCGACTACATCTCTTCTCTTCCCTAGGAACAGCTTCATACCACACATTCAATAACACAATATTCAATTTGCTACTGCCAATAATGAGAGGGGTTGAGGCGGAAATGGTAGTCAGAAGGCTAAAGCGTTAGGAAAGTAGTGCAACGGGGCCATCATGACATACGAAAGTATGTGTCACTTCTGTACCCGAATAGGGATCCCCACATAACGTGATCACCGACCATAACAGCGACCCTAATTTAAAAAACTGTCAAGATATTCCCACCCATCCCTGTGTCTTTACTTGTCATGCTTATTTGCCGAATTCGGCGTTTATACCTGTCTGACGGTGATAGGATCCAGGTACGACACAAACTTTCAATGTCATAGATGCATCCAATGTTGCTTGAAGGATAAAGTTGTGTAATGAAGGCAGGAAACAAAGACGTGAATTCAGGGCTCCCAATCATCGACTACATCACTTCTCTTCCCTAGGAACGGCTCCATACGACTCATTCAATAACACAATATTCAATTTTTACTGCCAATAAAAAAGGGGATTGAGGCGGAAATGTTAGTCAGAAGGCTAAAGCGTTAGGAAAGTGGTGCAACGGGGCCTTCATGACATACGAAAGTATGTGTCACTTCTGTATCCGAATAGGGATCCCCACATAAAGTGATCCCCGACCATATCAGCGACCCTAATCTAAAAGACTGTGTCAACTTATTCCCTCCCAACCCTGTGTTTTTACTTGTCATGCTTATTTGCCGAATTCGGCGTTTATACCTGTCCTGACGGTAATCGGATCCAGGTACGACACAAACTTTCAATGTCATAGATGCATCCAATGCTGCTTGAAGAGTAAAGCTGTGAAATGGAGGCAGGAAACAAAGACATGAATTCAGGGCTCCCAATCATCGACTACATCTCTTCTCATCCCTAGGAACGGCTTCATACGAATCATTCAATAACACAATATTCAATTTTTACTGCCAATAATGAGGGGGGCTGAGGCGGATTTGTTAGTCAGACGGCTAAAGCGATAGAAAAGTAGTGCAACGGGGCCTTCATGACATACGAAAATATGTCACTTCTGTACCCGAATAGGGATCCCCACATAACGTGATCACCGACCATAACAGCGACGCTAATCTAAAAGACTGTGTCAACTTATTCCCACCCAACCCGGTGTCTTTACTTGTCATGCTTATTTGCCGAATTCGGCGTTTATACTTGTCAGACGGTGATAGGATCCAGGTACGACACAAACTTTCAATGTCATATATGCATCCAATGTTGCTTGAAGGGTAAACCTGTGTAATGAAGGCAGGAAACAAAGACATGAATTCAGGACTCCCAAGTATCGACTACATCTCTTCTCTTCCCTAGGAACGGCTTCATACGACTCATTCAGTAACACAATATTCAATTTTTACTGCCAATACCAAGGGTTAGCTGAGGCGGAAATGTTAGTCAGACGGCTAAAGCGATAGAAAAGTAGTGCAACGGGGCCTTTATGACATACGAAAGTATATGTCACTTCTGTACCCGAATAGGGATCCCCACATAACGTGGTCACCGACCATAACAGCAATCCTAATCTAAAAGACTGTGTCAACTTATTCCCACCCGACCCTGTGTCTTTACTTGTCATACTTATTTGCCGAATTCGGCGTTTGTTCCTGTCTGACGGTGATAGGATCCAGGTACGACACAAACTTTCAATGTCATAGATGCATCCAATGTTGCTTGAAGGGTAAAGCTGTGTAATGGAGGCAGGAAACAAAGACATGAATTCAGGACTCCCAATCATCGACTACATCTCTTCTCTTCCCTAGGAACGGCTTCATACGACTCATTCAATAACACAATATTCAATTTTTACTGCCAATAATGTGGGGGGCTGAGGCGGAAATGTTAGTCAGAAGGCTAAAGCGTTAGGAAAGTAGTGCAACGGGGCCATCATGACATACGAAAGTATGTGTCACTACTGTACCCGAATACGGATCCCCACATAACGTGATCACCGACCATAACAGCGACCCTAATCTAAAAGACTGTGTCAACTTATTCCCACCCAACTCTGTGTTTTCACTTGTCATGCTTATATGCCGAATTCAGCGTTTATACCTGTCTGACGGTGATAGGATCCAGGTACGGCACAAACTTTCAATGTCATAGATGCATCCAATGTTGCTTGAAGAGTAAAGCTGTGTAATGGAGGCAGGAAACAAAGACATGAATCCAGGGCTCCCAATCATCGACTACATCTCTTCTCTTCCCTAGGAACGGCTTCATACGACTCACTCAATAACACAATATTCAATTTTTACTGCCAATAATGAGGGGGCTGAGGCGGAAATGTTATTCAGAAGGCTAAAGCGATAGGAAAGTAGTGCAACGGGGCCATCATGACATACGAAAGTATGTGTCACTTCTGTACCCGAATGGGGATCCCCACATAACGTGATCACCGACCATAACAGCGACCCAAATCCAAAAAACTAAGTCAAGTTATTCCCACCCAAC